>NC_134833.1:11363840-11436649 GCF_004210375.1 Tachypleus tridentatus
AAATAATGAGGTATACCACATGGAAGATTGTATGATGACATCATACACAAATATGGCGTCTCAAGACCCAGTAAGACAACAGATAAACAGACGTGGACGTCTTTGGCGGAGGACTACTACGCCTTACAGTGAGCGGACACAGCCTAGAACGAATTAAGGAATTTTCACCTTCATTGGATATGGCCCCATTGTCGGCTTTTAAGCCTAACACTAAAACTGCTTTAAAAAAGATTTCATTTCTCAAACTTGTAAGCCCTAAGGCGCCAAAATAGAATCTGTTTTAAACATTTTATGCCTAAAGGCAATAAATCTACTTGAACACAACTTTAAAAAATATCTCACAAAATTAAACTGAGTGATCATAAATGAATTGTTTTAATTTTCAGCAATTTTATTCCCTTTAGGCTTAAATATAAGAACTTGTATCTTATTAGCAATATTTTCGCCTTTAGGCCTAAAATGATGAGTAATGAATTTTTTCTCAGCAACTATACTGCTTTTAGGCCTAAATTGTTGAGAACTAAAATTCTTTTAACCCTGCATGTAGATCAGTGTACGTAGATTTCCACACTGTTCACATATATATATGTTATTTTAATGATATACCTTAATGATATTGAAAGAAAGGATAGTTTTATATCTTTGTTTTTTTTATAAGTGCAAATCCACAATTATGTTAGCTAGTGATTTAGCAGAAGGATTAATTTTCAATGCATCAGCTGGTAATCTAAAAGTAAAATAACATTCAAACATACAAGGTTGACACAAAATACCTCACCGATCCGTAGGGAGCAAATTCAGGACTCTCGTGAAAAGGCACGGTTCAATGGCTTTTCCAACGGACCTAACCAGAAGTAATCTAAGTTCCAATTAAGTTCAAGTTGACTTTGTGGTTCTTTTTTAAACCTTTCTTCCTCGTGTTTGTGAGATATTTGGTTCTCAATCCTCTCTGTCTTTAGATATTCTGGAACAGAATAATTCTGGCGAATTAATTATTCTGAATGTACACAATGTTTCAATGTATAAACTTATAAACTGAAAATGTGATATTACACTAATTAAACATGTAATTTAATAAAGCGATAAAGCCACTTTTGCTCTAATAATTCGACACTTTGAGTATGAAACAGTTCATGCTCATTTATAAAAAAATATGTTTGAAATATATAGGAAACGTTAATTTTTTGTTACCAAAATGTAAAAAAAAAAAAGTGAAAAGTTCCTTAGAACCCATTTTTATTTTTATTTTTCACAAAATTATTTCTAGTCAAAACACTATGTAGAAATATTATCCGTATGCCAATATAAATTTTGCTGTTTTTAATAGAAAAAAATGACATTTTGTTTTGTCATAAAATATTTACTGTAATTTACTGTTCATTTTAATCAAAGTGCGTGAGTGAATAAACTCGAGCCGCCTACGTCGTCACTAGTTCCATGATTGTCATCTTGTTTGCCAAACCCAACTTTATTAAGTTACTATAATATTTACCAGAACTGTTTCTAACGAAACGTATCACATTTGGAAAGCTAGCACGATTTTATTACATAACAAAAAAACAAGTATTGTTTGATTTTTTTTATTCTTTTCGAGTTATTCTCTTAATAATTCTTTCTGTATAAGTTTCGATAAGTGTAATAATAAACTACCAGTCTGTCTTGTTATTAACATAAATTTAATAAAAACTAAGCATGTATGTGCTAAACCTTACAAGGCTTAGCATTCAATCATAATGAGTTTAAAATGAGAAACAGATTAAACTCGAAAAGGTGTCAAATAACGAAACGGGGGCGCAAAGCGACTACGCAGAATTACGTCAAATGAAACCAATATTGCTTTCGCATAAAATAGGCAAAGGCGTATTACTGACGGGCGTCAAAGTAACTCCAGTATTGGTCTACATTATTAACAAAGCTACAGATTGTTAAATAATAAATAATACCTTATTAATATGACAACATGTTCTTAAATAATGAATTAGATACTATTAAAATGTCAACACCTTATTAAATAATGAATAATACCTTGTTTACATTACCATATCTTGGTGAATATTGAATAATACACCATTGTCACTCCAACAAGTATAATTTTAACGTCTTCGTGAATAACAAATAATACACTATTACCATGTCAGCATATAGTTTCATTATTATACCCACATCATAAATAGCAGAAAAAAATACCAGTTCAGTGTCTATATTTAGACATAATATAATTATATCTATATTTATATATTATATATAGATATAATTATATCTATTATAGATAGATGTATAAATCTAAGGTCGGTTCATTGAGAGAAATAAAACAGATGAATGTTTGAACACAATTTTCTGAAGACATTTTCAGGTCTGTACTTATAAAACTAACCTGAGTTGTTTTTATTAATTCAACAAAAAAGTTCTTTTAATCCAGTTTATAATTGCTTCTGTGTGTCTGTCTGTGTAGTTCAGTGAATAACGTTTCATTTCTATTCTTGTTATATGTCTGTGTAGTTCAGTAAATAATATTTCTATTCTTGTTTCTATGTCTGTGTAGTTCAGTAAATAATATTTCTATTTTTGTTTCTATGTCTATATAGTTCAGTAAATAATATTTCTATTCTTGTTTCTATATCTGTGTAGTTCAGTAAATAATATTTCTATTCTTGTTTCTATGTCTGTGTAGTTCAGTAAATAATATTTCTATTCTTGTTTCTATGTCTATATAGTTCAGTAAATAATATTTCTATTCTTGTTTCTATGTCTGTGTAGTTCAGTAAATAATATTTCTATTCTTGTTTCTATGTCTGTGTAGTTCAGTAAATAATATTTCTATTCTTGTTTCTATGTCTATATAGTTCAGTAAATAATATTTCTATTCTTGTTTCTATGTCTGTGTAGTTCAGTAAATAATATTTCTATTCTTGTTTCTATGTCTGTGTAGTTCAGTAAATAATATTTCTATTCTTGTTTCTATGTCTGTGTAGTTCAGTAAATAATATTTCTATTCTTGTTTCTATATCTGTGTAGTTCAGTAAATAATATTTCTATTCTTGTTTCTATGTCTATATAGTTCAGTAAATAATATTTCTATTCTTGTTTCTATGTCTGTGTAGTTCAGTAAATAATATTTCTATTCTTGTTTCTATGTCTGTGTAGTTCAGTAAATAATATTTCTATTCTTGTTTCTATGTCTGTATAGTTCAGTAAATAATATTTCTATTCTTGTTTCTATGTCTGTGTAGTTCAGTAAATAATATTTCTATTCTTGTTTCTATGTCTGTGTAGTTCAGTAAATAATATTTCTATTCTTGTTTCTATGTCTATATAGTTCAGTAAATAATATTTCTATTCTTGTTTCTATGTCTGTGTAGTTCAGTAAATAATATTTCTATTCTTGTTTCTATGTCTGTGTAGTTCAGTAAATAATATTTCTATTCTTGTTTCTATGTCTGTGTAGTTCAGTAAATAATATTTCTATTCTTGTTTCTATGTCTATATAGTTCAGTAAATAATATTTCTATTCTTGTTTCTATGTCTGTGTAGTTCAGTAAATAATATTTCTATTCTTGTTTCTATGTCTGTGTAGTTCAGTAAATAATATTTCTATTCTTGTTTCTATGTCTATATAGTTCAGTAAATAATATTTCTATTCTTGTTTCTATGTCTGTGTAGTTCAGTAAATAATATTTCTATTCTTGTTTCTATGTCTGTGTAGTTCAGTAAATAATATTTCTATTCTTGTTTCTATGTCTGTGTAGTTCAGTAAATAATATTTCTATTCTTGTTTCTATGTCTGTGTAGTTCAGTAAATAATATTTCTATTCTTGTTTCTATGTCTGTGTAGTTCAGTAAATAATATTTCTATTCTTGTTTCTATGTCTGTGTAGTTCAGTAAATAATATTTCTATTCTTGTTTCTATGTCTGTGTAGTTCAGTAAATAATATTTCTATTCTTGTTTCTATGTCTATATAGTTCAGTAAATAATATTTCTATTCTTGTTTCTATGTCTGTGTAGTTCAGTAAATAATATTTCTATTCTTGTTTCTATGTCTGTGTAGTTCAGTAAATAATATTTCTATTCTTGTTTCTATGTCTGTGTAGTTCAGTAAATAATATTTCTATTCTTGTTTCTATGTCTGTGTAGTTCAGTAAATAATATTTCTATTCTTGTTTCTATGTCTGTGTAGTTCAGTAAATAATATTTCTATTCTTGTTTCTATGTCTATATAGTTCAGTAAATAATATTTCTATTCTTGTTTCTATGTCTGTGTAGTTCAGTAAATAATATTTCTATTCTTGTTTCTATGTCTGTGTAGTTCAGTAAATAATATTTCTATTCTTGTTTCTATGTCTGTGTAGTTCAGTAAATAATATTTCTATTCTTGTTTCTATGTCTGTGTAGTTCAGTAAATAATATTTCTATTCTTGTTTCTATGTCTGTGTAGTTCAGTAAATAATATTTCTATTCTTGTTTCTATGTCTGTGTAGTTCAGTAAATAATATTTCTATTCTTGTTTCTATGTCTATATAGTTCAGTAAATAATATTTCTATTCTTGTTTCTATGTCTGTGTAGTTCAGTAAATAATATTTCTATTCTTGTTTCTATGTCTGTGTAGTTCAGTAAATAATATTTCTATTCTTGTTTCTATGTCTATATAGTTCAGTAAATAATATTTCTATTCTTGTTTCTATGTCTGTGTAGTTCAGTAAATAATATTTCTATTCTTGTTTCTATGTCTGTGTAGTTCAGTAAATAATATTTCTATTCTTGTTTCTATGTCTGTGTAGTTCAGTAAATAATATTTCTATTCTTGTTTCTATGTCTGTATAGTTCAGTAAATAATATTTCTATTCTTGTTTCTATGTCTGTGTAGTTCAGTAAATAATATTTCTATTCTTGTTTCTATGTCTGTGTAGTTCAGTAAATAATATTTCTATTCTTGTTTCTATGTCTGTATAGTTCAGTAAATAATATTTCTATTCTTGTTTCTATGTCTGTGTAGTTCAGTAAATAATATTTCTATTCTTGTTTCTATGTCTGTGTAGTTCAGTAAATAATATTTCTATTCTTGTTTCTATGTCTGTGTAGTTCAGTAAATAATATTTCTATTCTTGTTTCTATGTCTGTGTAGTTCAGTAAATAATATTTCTATTCTTGTTTCTATGTCTGTGTAGTTCAGTAAATAATATTTCTATTCTTGTTTCTATGTCTGTGTAGTTCAGTAAATAATATTTCTATTCTTGTTTCTATGTCTATATAGTTCAGTAAATAATATTTCTATTCTTGTTTCTATGTCTGTGTAGTTCAGTAAATAATATTTCTATTCTTGTTTCTATGTCTGTGTAGTTCAGTAAATAATATTTCTATTCTTGTTTCTATGTCTATATAGTTCAGTAAATAATATTTCTATTCTTGTTTCTATGTCTGTGTAGTTCAGTAAATAATATTTCTATTCTTGTTTCTATGTCTGTGTAGTTCAGTAAATAATATTTCTATTCTTGTTTCTATGTCTGTGTAGTTCAGTAAATAATATTTCTATTCTTGTTTCTATGTCTGTGTAGTTCAGTAAATAATATTTCTATTCTTGTTTCTATGTCTGTGTAGTTCAGTAAATAATATTTCTATTCTTGTTTCTATGTCTGTGTAGTTCAGTAAATAATATTTCTATTCTTGTTTCTATGTCTGTGTAGTTCAGTAAATAATATTTCTATTCTTGTTTCTATGTCTGTGTAGTTCAGTAAATAATATTTCTATTCTTGTTTCTATGTCTGTGTAGTTCAGTAAATAATATTTCTATTCTTGTTTCTATGTCTGTGTAGTTCAGTAAATAATATTTCTATTCTTGTTTCTATGTCTGTGTAGTTCAGTAAATAATATTTCTATTCTTGTTTCTATGTCTGTGTAGTTCAGTAAATAATATTTCTATTCTTGTTTCTATGTCTATATAGTTCAGTAAATAATATTTCTATTCTTGTTTCTATGTCTGTGTAGTTCAGTAAATAATATTTCTATTCTTGTTTCTATGTCTGTGTAGTTCAGTAAATAATATTTCTATTCTTGTTTCTATGTCTGTGTAGTTCAGTAAATAATATTTCTATTCTTGTTTCTATGTCTGTGTAGTTCAGTAAATAATATTTCTATTCTTGTTTCTATGTCTGTGTAGTTCAGTAAATAATATTTCTATTCTTGTTTCTATGTCTGTGTAGTTCAGTAAATAATATTTCTATTCTTGTTTCTATGTCTGTGTAGTTCAGTAAATAATATTTCTATTCTTGTTTCTATGTCTGTGTAGTTCAGTAAATAATATTTCTATTCTTGTTTCTATGTCTATATAGTTCAGTAAATAATATTTCTATTCTTGTTTCTATGTCTGTGTAGTTCAGTAAATAATATTTCTATTCTTGTTTCTATGTCTGTGTAGTTCAGTAAATAATATTTCTATTCTTGTTTCTATGTCTGTGTAGTTCAGTAAATAATATTTCTATTCTTGTTTCTATGTCTGTGTAGTTCAGTAAATAATATTTCTATTCTTGTTTCTATGTCTGTGTAGTTCAGTAAATAATATTTCTATTCTTGTTTCTATGTCTGTGTAGTTCAGTAAATAATATTTCTATTCTTGTTTCTATGTCTATATAGTTCAGTAAATAATATTTCTATTCTTGTTTCTATGTCTGTGTAGTTCAGTAAATAATATTTCTATTCTTGTTTCTATGTCTGTGTAGTTCAGTAAATAATATTTCTATTCTTGTTTCTATGTCTGTATAGTTCAGTAAATAATATTTCTATTCTTGTTTCTATGTCTGTGTAGTTCAGTAAATAATATTTCTATTCTTGTTTCTATGTCTGTGTAGTTCAGTAAATAATATTTCTATTCTTGTTTCTATGTCTGTGTAGTTCAGTAAATAATATTTCTATTCTTGTTTCTATGTCTGTGTAGTTCAGTAAATAATATTTCTATTCTTGTTTCTATGTCTGTGTAGTTCAGTAAATAATATTTCTATTCTTGTTTCTATGTCTGTGTAGTTCAGTAAATAATATTTCTATTCTTGTTTCTATGTCTGTGTAGTTCAGTAAATAATATTTCTATTCTTGTTTCTATGTCTGTGTAGTTCAGTAAATAATATTTCTATTCTTGTTTCTATGTCTGTGTAGTTCAGTAAATAATATTTCTATTCTTGTTTCTATGTCTGTGTAGTTCAGTAAATAATATTTCTATTCTTGTTTCTATGTCTGTGTAGTTCAGTAAATAATATTTCTATTCTTGTTTCTATGTCTGTGTAGTTCAGTAAATAATATTTCTATTCTTGTTTCTATGTCTGTGTAGTTCAGTAAATAATATTTCTATTCTTGTTTCTATGTCTGTGTAGTTCAGTAAATAATATTTCTATTCTTGTTTCTATGTCTGTGTAGTTCAGTAAATAATATTTCTATTCTTGTTTCTATGTCTGTGTAGTTCAGTAAATAATATTTCTATTCTTGTTTCTATGTCTGTGTAGTTCAGTAAATAATATTTCTATTCTTGTTTCTATGTCTATATAGTTCAGTAAATAATATTTCTATTCTTGTTTCTATGTCTGTGTAGTTCAGTAAATAATATTTCTATTCTTGTTTCTATGTCTGTGTAGTTCAGTAAATAATATTTCTATTCTTGTTTCTATGTCTGTGTAGTTCAGTAAATAATATTTCTATTCTTGTTTCTATGTCTGTGTAGTTCAGTAAATAATATTTCTATTCTTGTTTCTATGTCTGTGTAGTTCAGTAAATAATATTTCTATTCTTGTTTCTATGTCTGTGTAGTTCAGTAAATAATATTTCTATTCTTGTTTCTATGTCTATATAGTTCAGTAAATAATATTTCTATTCTTGTTTCTATGTCTGTGTAGTTCAGTAAATAATATTTCTATTCTTGTTTCTATGTCTGTGTAGTTCAGTAAATAATATTTCTATTCTTGTTTCTATGTCTATATAGTTCAGTAAATAATATTTCTATTCTTGTTTCTATGTCTGTGTAGTTCAGTAAATAATATTTCTATTCTTGTTTCTATGTCTGTGTAGTTCAGTAAATAATATTTCTATTCTTGTTTCTATGTCTGTGTAGTTCAGTAAATAATATTTCTATTCTTGTTTCTATGTCTGTGTAGTTCAGTAAATAATATTTCTATTCTTGTTTCTATGTCTGTGTAGTTCAGTAAATAATATTTCTATTCTTGTTTCTATGTCTGTGTAGTTCAGTAAATAATATTTCTATTCTTGTTTCTATGTCTATATAGTTCAGTAAATAATATTTCTATTCTTGTTTCTATGTCTGTGTAGTTCAGTAAATAATATTTCTATTCTTGTTTCTATGTCTGTGTAGTTCAGTAAATAATATTTCTATTCTTGTTTCTATGTCTATATAGTTCAGTAAATAATATTTCTATTCTTGTTTCTATGTCTGTGTAGTTCAGTAAATAATATTTCTATTCTTGTTTCTATGTCTGTGTAGTTCAGTAAATAATATTTCTATTCTTGTTTCTATGTCTATATAGTTCAGTAAATAATATTTCTATTCTTGTTTCTATGTCTGTGTAGTTCAGTAAATAATATTTCTATTCTTGTTTCTATGTCTGTGTAGTTCAGTAAATAATATTTCTATTCTTGTTTCTATGTCTGTGTAGTTCAGTAAATAATATTTCTATTCTTGTTTCTATGTCTGTATAGTTCAGTAAATAATATTTCTATTCTTGTTTCTATGTCTGTGTAGTTCAGTAAATAATATTTCTATTCTTGTTTCTATGTCTGTGTAGTTCAGTAAATAATATTTCTATTCTTGTTTCTATGTCTATATAGTTCAGTAAATAATATTTCTATTCTTGTTTCTATGTCTGTGTAGTTCAGTAAATAATATTTCTATTCTTGTTTCTATGTCTGTGTAGTTCAGTAAATAATATTTCTATTCTTGTTTCTATGTCTGTGTAGTTCAGTAAATAATATTTCTATTCTTGTTTCTATGTCTGTGTAGTTCAGTAAATAATATTTCTATTCTTGTTTCTATGTCTGTGTAGTTCAGTAAATAATATTTCTATTCTTGTTTCTATGTCTGTGTAGTTCAGTAAATAATATTTCTATTCTTGTTTCTATGTCTGTGTAGTTCAGTAAATAATATTTCTATTCTTGTTTCTATGTCTGTGTAGTTCAGTAAATAATATTTCTATTCTTGTTTCTATGTCTATATAGTTCAGTAAATAATATTTCTATTCTTGTTTCTATGTCTGTGTAGTTCAGTAAATAATATTTCTATTCTTGTTTCTATGTCTGTGTAGTTCAGTAAATAATATTTCTATTCTTGTTTCTATGTCTGTGTAGTTCAGTAAATAATATTTCTATTCTTGTTTCTATGTCTGTATAGTTCAGTAAATAATATTTCTATTCTTGTTTCTATGTCTGTGTAGTTCAGTAAATAATATTTCTATTCTTGTTTCTATGTCTGTGTAGTTCAGTAAATAATATTTCTATTCTTGTTTCTATGTCTGTATAGTTCAGTAAATAATATTTCTATTCTTGTTTCTATGTCTGTGTAGTTCAGTAAATAATATTTCTATTCTTGTTTCTATGTCTGTGTAGTTCAGTAAATAATATTTCTATTCTTGTTTCTATGTCTGTATAGTTCAGTAAATAATATTTCTATTCTTGTTTCTATGTCTGTGTAGTTCAGTAAATAATATTTCTATTCTTGTTTCTATGTCTGTGTAGTTCAGTAAATAATATTTCTATTCTTGTTTCTATGTCTGTGTAGTTCAGTAAATAATATTTCTATTCTTGTTTCTATGTCTGTGTAGTTCAGTAAATAATATTTCTATTCTTGTTTCTATGTCTGTGTAGTTCAGTAAATAATATTTCTATTCTTGTTTCTATGTCTGTGTAGTTCAGTAAATAATATTTCTATTCTTGTTTCTATGTCTGTGTAGTTCAGTAAATAATATTTCTATTCTTGTTTCTATGTCTGTGTAGTTCAGTAAATAATATTTCTATTCTTGTTTCTATGTCTGTGTAGTTCAGTAAATAATATTTCTATTCTTGTTTCTATGTCTGTGTAGTTCAGTAAATAATATTTCTATTCTTGTTTCTATGTCTATATAGTTCAGTAAATAATATTTCTATTCTTGTTTCTATGTCTGTGTAGTTCAGTAAATAATATTTCTATTCTTGTTTCTATGTCTATGTCTGTAGTTCAGTAAATAATATTTCTATTCTTGTTTCTATGTCTGTGTAGTTCAGTAAATAATATTTCTATTCTTGTTTCTATGTCTGTGTAGTTCAGTAAATAATATTTCTATTCTTGTTTCTATGTCTGTGTAGTTCAGTAAATAATATTTCTATTCTTGTTTCTATGTCTGTGTAGTTCAGTAAATAATTTCTATTCTTGTTTCTATGTCTGTATAGTTCAGTAAATAATATTTCTATTCTTGTTTCTATGTCTGTGTAGTTCAGTAAATAATATTTCTATTCTTGTTTCTATGTCTGTGTAGTTCAGTAAATAATATTTCTATTCTTGTTTCTATGTCTATATAGTTCAGTAAATAATATTTCTATTCTTGTTTCTATGTCTGTGTAGTTCAGTAAATAATATTTCTATTCTTGTTTCTATGTCTGTGTAGTTCAGTAAATAATATTTCTATTCTTGTTTCTATGTCTGTGTAGTTCAGTAAATAATATTTCTATTCTTGTTTCTATGTCTGTATAGTTCAGTAAATAATATTTCTATTCTTGTTTCTATGTCTGTGTAGTTCAGTAAATAATATTTCTATTCTTGTTTCTATGTCTGTGTAGTTCAGTAAATAATATTTCTATTCTTGTTTCTATGTCTGTGTAGTTCAGTAAATAATATTTCTATTCTTGTTTCTATGTCTGTGTAGTTCAGTAAATAATATTTCTATTCTTGTTTCTATGTCTGTGTAGTTCAGTAAATAATATTTCTATTCTTGTTTCTATGTCTGTGTAGTTCAGTAAATAATATTTCTATTCTTGTTTCTATGTCTGTGTAGTTCAGTAAATAATATTTCTATTCTTGTTTCTATGTCTGTGTAGTTCAGTAAATAATATTTCTATTCTTGTTTCTATGTCTGTGTAGTTCAGTAAATAATATTTCTATTCTTGTTTCTATGTCTGTGTAGTTCAGTAAATAATATTTCTATTCTTGTTTCTATGTCTGTGTAGTTCAGTAAATAATATTTCTATTCTTGTTTCTATGTCTGTGTAGTTCAGTAAATAATATTTCTATTCTTGTTTCTATGTCTGTATAGTTCAGTAAATAATATTTCTATTCTTGTTTCTATGTCTGTGTAGTTCAGTAAATAATATTTCTATTCTTGTTTCTATGTCTGTGTAGTTCAGTAAATAATATTTCTATTCTTGTTTCTATGTCTGTGTAGTTCAGTAAATAATATTTCTATTCTTGTTTCTATGTCTGTGTAGTTCAGTAAATAATATTTCTATTCTTGTTTCTATGTCTGTGTAGTTCAGTAAATAATATTTCTATTCTTGTTTCTATGTCTGTGTAGTTCAGTAAATAATATTTCTATTCTTGTTTCTATGTCTGTGTAGTTCAGTAAATAATATTTCTATTCTTGTTTCTATGTCTGTGTAGTTCAGTAAATAATATTTCTATTCTTGTTTCTATGTCTGTGTAGTTCAGTAAATAATATTTCTATTCTTGTTTCTATGTCTGTGTAGTTCAGTAAATAATATTTCTATTCTTGTTTCTATGTCTGTGTAGTTCAGTAAATAATATTTCTATTCTTGTTTCTATGTCTGTGTAGTTCAGTAAATAATATTTCTATTCTTGTTTCTATGTCTGTGTAGTTCAGTAAATAATATTTCTATTCTTGTTTCTATGTCTGTGTAGTTCAGTAAATAATATTTCTATTCTTGTTTCTATGTCTGTGTAGTTCAGTAAATAATATTTCTATTCTTGTTTCTATGTCTGTGTAGTTCAGTAAATAATATTTCTATTCTTGTTTCTATGTCTGTGTAGTTCAGTAAATAATATTTCTATTCTTGTTTCTATGTCTGTGTAGTTCAGTAAATAATATTTCTATTCTTGTTTCTATGTCTGTGTAGTTCAGTAAATAATATTTCTATTCTTGTTTCTATGTCTGTGTAGTTCAGTAAATAATATTTCTATTCTTGTTTCTATGTCTGTGTAGTTCAGTAAATAATATTTCTATTCTTGTTTCTATGTCTGTGTAGTTCAGTAAATAATATTTCTATTCTTGTTTCTATGTCTGTGTAGTTCAGTAAATAATATTTCTATTCTTGTTTCTATGTCTGTGTAGTTCAGTAAATAATATTTCTATTCTTGTTTCTATGTCTGTGTAGTTCAGTAAATAATATTTCTATTCTTGTTTCTATGTCTGTGTAGTTCAGTAAATAATATTTCTATTCTTGTTTCTATGTCTGTGTAGTTCAGTAAATAATATTTCTATTCTTGTTTCTATGTCTGTGTAGTTCAGTAAATAATATTTCTATTCTTGTTTCTATGTCTGTGTAGTTCAGTAAATAATATTTCTATTCTTGTTTCTATGTCTGTGTAGTTCAGTAAATAATATTTCTATTCTTGTTTCTATGTCTGTATAGTTCAGTAAATAATATTTCTATTCTTGTTTCTATGTCTGTGTAGTTCAGTAAATAATATTTCTATTCTTGTTTCTATGTCTGTGTAGTTCAGTAAATAATATTTCTATTCTTGTTTCTATGTCTGTGTAGTTCAGTAAATAATATTTCTATTCTTGTTTCTATGTCTGTGTAGTTCAGTAAATAATATTTCTATTCTTGTTTCTATTCTGTGTTCAGTAAATAATATTTCTATGTCTATGTAGTTCAGTAAATAATATTTCTATTCTTGTTTCTATGTCTGTGTAGTTCAGTAAATAATATTTCTATTCTTGTTTCTATGTCTGTGTAGTTCAGTAAATAATATTTCTATTCTTGTTTCTATGTCTGTGTAGTTCAGTAAATAATATTTCTATTCTTGTTTCTATGTCTGTGTAGTTCAGTAAATAATATTTCTATTCTTGTTTCTATGTCTGTGTAGTTCAGTAAATAATATTTCTATTCTTGTTTCTATGTCTGTGTAGTTCAGTAAATAATATTTCTATTCTTGTTTCTATGTCTATATAGTTCAGTAAATAATATTTCTATTCTTGTTTCTATGTCTATATAGTTCAGTAAATAATATTTCTATTCTTGTTTCTATGTCTATATAGTTCAGTAAATAATATTTCTATTCTTGTTTCTATGTCTATATAGTTCAGTAAATAATATTTCTATTCTTGTTTCTATGTCTGTATAGTTCAGTAAATAATATTTCTATTCTTGTTTCTATGTCTATATAGTTCAGTAAATAATATTTCTATTCTTGTTTCTATGTCTGTGTAGTTCAGTAAATAATATTTCTATTCTTGTTTCTATGTCTGTGTAGTTCAGTAAATAATATTTCTATTCTTGTTTCTATGTCTGTGTAGTTCAGTAAATAATATTTCTATTCTTGTTTCTATGTCTGTGTAGTTCAGTAAATAATATTTCTATTCTTGTTTCTATGTCTGTGTAGTTCAGTAAATAATATTTCTATTCTTGTTTCTATGTCTATGTAGTTCAGTAAATAATATTTCTATTCTTGTTTCTATGTCTGTGTAGTTCAGTAAATAATATTTCTATTCTTGTTTCTATGTCTGTGTAGTTCAGTAAATAATATTTCTATTCTTGTTTCTATGTCTGTGTAGTTCAGTAAATAATATTTCTATTCTTGTTTCTATGTCTGTGTAGTTCAGTAAATAATATTTCTATTCTTGTTTCTATGTCTGTGTAGTTCAGTAAATAATATTTCTATTCTTGTTTCTATGTCTGTGTAGTTCAGTAAATAATATTTCTATTCTTGTTTCTATGTCTGTGTAGTTCAGTAAATAATATTTCTATTCTTGTTTCTATGTCTATGTAGTTCAGTAAATAATATTTCTATTCTTGTTTCTATGTCTGTGTAGTTCAGTAAATAATATTTCTATTCTTGTTTCTATGTCTGTGTAGTTCAGTAAATAATATTTCTATTCTTGTTTCTATGTCTGTATAGTTCAGTAAATAATATTTCTATTCTTGTTTCTATGTCTATATAGTTCAGTAAATAATATTTCTATTCTTGTTTCTATGTCTATATAGTTCAGTAAATAATATTTCTATTCTTGTTTCTATGTCTATATAGTTCAGTAAATAATATTTCTATTCTTGTTTCTATGTCTATATAGTTCAGTAAATAATATTTCTATTCTTGTTTCTATGTCTGTGTAGTTCAGTAAATAATATTTCTATTCTTGTTTCTATGTCTGTGTAGTTCAGTAAATAATATTTCTATTCTTGTTTCTATGTCTGTGTAGTTCAGTAAATAATATTTCTATTCTTGTTTCTATGTCTGTGTAGTTCAGTAAATAATATTTCTATTCTTGTTTCTATGTCTGTGTAGTTCAGTAAATAATATTTCTATTCTTGTTTCTATGTCTGTGTAGTTCAGTAAATAATATTTCTATTCTTGTTTCTATGTCTGTGTAGTTCAGTAAATAATATTTCTATTCTTGTTTCTATGTCTGTGTAGTTCAGTAAATAATATTTCTATTCTTGTTTCTATGTCTGTGTAGTTCAGTAAATAATATTTCTATTCTTGTTTCTATGTCTGTGTAGTTCAGTAAATAATATTTCTATTCTTGTTTCTATGTCTGTGTAGTTCAGTAAATAATATTTCTATTCTTGTTTCTATGTCTGTGTAGTTCAGTAAATAATATTTCTATTCTTGTTTCTATGTCTGTGTAGTTCAGTAAATAATATTTCTATTCTTGTTTCTATGTCTGTGTAGTTCAGTAAATAATATTTCTATTCTTGTTTCTATGTCTGTGTAGTTCAGTAAATAATATTTCTATTCTTGTTTCTATGTCTGTGTAGTTCAGTAAATAATATTTCTATTCTTGTTTCTATGTCTGTGTAGTTCAGTAAATAATATTTCTATTCTTGTTTCTATGTCTGTATAGTTCAGTAAATAATATTTCTATTCTTGTTTCTATGTCTATATAGTTCAGTAAATAATATTTCTATTCTTGTTTCTATGTCTGTATAGTTCAGTAAATAATATTTCTATTCTTGTTTCTATGTCTGTATAGTTCAGTAAATAATATTTCTATTCTTGTTTCTATGTCTGTGTAGTTCAGTAAATAATATTTCTATTCTTGTTTCTATGTCTGTGTAGTTCAGTAAATAATATTTCTATTCTTGTTTCTATGTCTGTGTAGTTCAGTAAATAATATTTCTATTCTTGTTTCTATGTCTGTGTAGTTCAGTAAATAATATTTCTATTCTTGTTTCTATGTCTGTATAGTTCAGTAAATAATATTTCTATTCTTGTTTCTATGTCTGTGTAGTTCAGTAAATAATATTTCTATTCTTGTTTCTATGTCTGTGTAGTTCAGTAAATAATATTTCTATTCTTGTTTCTATGTCTGTATAGTTCAGTAAATAATATTTCTATTCTTGTTTCTATGTCTGTGTAGTTCAGTAAATAATATTTCTATTCTTGTTTCTATGTCTGTGTAGTTCAGTAAATAATATTTCTATTCTTGTTTCTATGTCTATATAGTTCAGTAAATAATATTTCTATTCTTGTTTCTATGTCTGTATAGTTCAGTAAATAATATTTCTATTCTTGTTTCTATGTCTGTGTAGTTCAGTAAATAATATTTCTATTCTTGTTTCTATGTCTATATAGTTCAGTAAATAATATTTCTATTCTTGTTTCTATGTCTGTGTAGTTCAGTAAATAATATTTCTATTCTTGTTTCTATGTCTGTGTAGTTCAGTAAATAATATTTCTATTCTTGTTTCTATGTCTGTATAGTTCAGTAAATAATATTTCTATTCTTGTTTCTATGTCTGTGTAGTTCAGTAAATAATATTTCTATTCTTGTTTCTATGTCTGTGTAGTTCAGTAAATAATATTTCTATTCTTGTTTCTATGTCTGTGTAGTTCAGTAAATAATATTTCTATTCTTGTTTCTATGTCTGTGTAGTTCAGTAAATAATATTTCTATTCTTGTTTCTATGTCTGTGTAGTTCAGTAAATAATATTTCTATTCTTGTTTCTATGTCTGTGTAGTTCAGTAAATAATATTTCTATTCTTGTTTCTATGTCTGTGTAGTTCAGTAAATAATATTTCTATTCTTGTTTCTATGTCTGTGTAGTTCAGTAAATAATATTTCTATTCTTGTTTCTATGTCTGTGTAGTTCAGTAAATAATATTTCTATTCTTGTTTCTATGTCTGTATAGTTCAGTAAATAATATTTCTATTCTTGTTTCTATGTCTGTGTAGTTCAGTAAATAATATTTCTATTCTTGTTTCTATGTCTGTGTAGTTCAGTAAATAATATTTCTATTCTTGTTTCTATGTCTGTGTAGTTCAGTAAATAATATTTCTATTCTTGTTTCTATGTCTGTGTAGTTCAGTAAATAATATTTCTATTCTTGTTTCTATGTCTGTGTAGTTCAGTAAATAATATTTCTATTCTTGTTTCTATGTCTGTGTAGTTCAGTAAATAATATTTCTATTCTTGTTTCTATGTCTGTGTAGTTCAGTAAATAATATTTCTATTCTTGTTTCTATGTCTATATAGTTCAGTAAATAATATTTCTATTCTTGTTTCTATGTCTGTGTAGTTCAGTAAATAATATTTCTATTCTTGTTTCTATGTCTGTGTAGTTCAGTAAATAATATTTCTATTCTTGTTTCTATGTCTGTATAGTTCAGTAAATAATATTTCTATTCTTGTTTCTATGTCTGTGTAGTTCAGTAAATAATATTTCTATTCTTGTTTCTATGTCTGTGTAGTTCAGTAAATAATATTTCTATTCTTGTTTCTATGTCTGTGTAGTTCAGTAAATAATATTTCTATTCTTGTTTCTATGTCTGTGTAGTTCAGTAAATAATATTTCTATTCTTGTTTCTATGTCTGTGTAGTTCAGTAAATAATATTTCTATTCTTGTTTCTATGTCTGTATAGTTCAGTAAATAATATTTCTATTCTTGTTTCTATGTCTGTGTAGTTCAGTAAATAATATTTCTATTCTTGTTTCTATGTCTGTGTAGTTCAGTAAATAATATTTCTATTCTTGTTTCTATGTCTGTGTAGTTCAGTAAATAATATTTCTATTCTTGTTTCTATGTCTGTATAGTTCAGTAAATAATATTTCTATTCTTGTTTCTATGTCTGTGTAGTTCAGTAAATAATATTTCTATTCTTGTTTCTATGTCTGTGTAGTTCAGTAAATAATATTTCTATTCTTGTTTCTATGTCTATATAGTTCAGTAAATAATATTTCTATTCTTGTTTCTATGTCTATATAGTTCAGTAAATAATATTTCTATTCTTGTTTCTATGTCTGTATAGTTCAGTAAATAATATTTCTATTCTTGTTTCTATGTCTGTATAGTTCAGTAAATAATATTTCTATTCTTGTTTCTATGTCTGTGTAGTTCAGTAAATAATATTTCTATTCTTGTTTCTATGTCTGTGTAGTTCAGTAAATAATATTTCTATTCTTGTTTCTATGTCTGTGTAGTTCAGTAAATAATATTTCTATTCTTGTTTCTATGTCTGTGTAGTTCAGTAAATAATATTTCTATTCTTGTTTCTATGTCTGTGTAGTTCAGTAAATAATATTTCTATTCTTGTTTCTATGTCTGTGTAGTTCAGTAAATAATATTTCTATTCTTGTTTCTATGTCTGTGTAGTTCAGTAAATAATATTTCTATTCTTGTTTCTATGTCTGTGTAGTTCAGTAAATAATATTTCTATTCTTGTTTCTATGTCTGTGTAGTTCAGTAAATAATATTTCTATTCTTGTTTCTATGTCTGTGTAGTTCAGTAAATAATATTTCTATTCTTGTTTCTATGTCTGTGTAGTTCAGTAAATAATATTTCTATTCTTGTTTCTATGTCTATATAGTTCAGTAAATAATATTTCTATTCTTGTTTCTATGTCTGTGTAGTTCAGTAAATAATATTTCTATTCTTGTTTCTATGTCTGTGTAGTTCAGTAAATAATATTTCTATTCTTGTTTCTATGTCTGTGTAGTTCAGTAAATAATATTTCTATTCTTGTTTCTATGTCTGTGTAGTTCAGTAAATAATATTTCTATTCTTGTTTCTATGTCTGTATAGTTCAGTAAATAATATTTCTATTCTTGTTTCTATGTCTGTATAGTTCAGTAAATAATATTTCTATTCTTGTTTCTATGTCTGTATAGTTCAGTAAATAATATTTCTATTCTTGTTTCTATGTCTGTGTAGTTCAGTAAATAATATTTCTATTCTTGTTTCTATGTCTGTGTAGTTCAGTAAATAATATTTCTATTCTTGTTTCTATGTCTGTGTAGTTCAGTAAATAATATTTCTATTCTTGTTTCTATGTCTGTGTAGTTCAGTAAATAATATTTCTATTCTTGTTTCTATGTCTGTGTAGTTCAGTAAATAATATTTCTATTCTTGTTTCTATGTCTGTGTAGTTCAGTAAATAATATTTCTATTCTTGTTTCTATGTCTGTGTAGTTCAGTAAATAATATTTCTATTCTTGTTTCTATGTCTGTGTAGTTCAGTAAATAATATTTCTATTCTTGTTTCTATGTCTGTGTAGTTCAGTAAATAATATTTC
Organism: Tachypleus tridentatus; assembly: GCF_004210375.1. NCBI lineage: Eukaryota > Metazoa > Arthropoda > Merostomata > Xiphosura > Limulidae > Tachypleus > Tachypleus tridentatus. The sequence goes on from NC_134833.1 coordinate 11,382,555, forward strand.
TATTCTTGTTTCTATGTCTGTGTAGTTCAGTAAATAATATTTCTATTCTTGTTTCTATGTCTGTATAGTTCAGTAAATAATATTTCTATTCTTGTTTCTATGTCTGTGTAGTTCAGTAAATAATATTTCTATTCTTGTTTCTATGTCTGTGTAGTTCAGTAAATAATATTTCTATTCTTGTTTCTATGTCTGTGTAGTTCAGTAAATAATATTTCTATTCTTGTTTCTATGTCTGTGTAGTTCAGTAAATAATATTTCTATTCTTGTTTCTATGTCTGTGTAGTTCAGTAAATAATATTTCTATTCTTGTTTCTATGTCTGTATAGTTCAGTAAATAATATTTCTATTCTTGTTTCTATGTCTGTGTAGTTCAGTAAATAATATTTCTATTCTTGTTTCTATGTCTGTGTAGTTCAGTAAATAATATTTCTATTCTTGTTTCTATGTCTGTGTAGTTCAGTAAATAATATTTCTATTCTTGTTTCTATGTCTGTGTAGTTCAGTAAATAATATTTCTATTCTTGTTTCTATGTCTGTGTAGTTCAGTAAATAATATTTCTATTCTTGTTTCTATGTCTGTGTAGTTCAGTAAATAATATTTCTATTCTTGTTTCTATGTCTGTATAGTTCAGTAAATAATATTTCTATTCTTGTTTCTATGTCTGTATAGTTCAGTAAATAATATTTCTATTCTTGTTTCTATGTCTGTGTAGTTCAGTAAATAATATTTCTATTCTTGTTTCTATGTCTGTGTAGTTCAGTAAATAATATTTCTATTCTTGTTTCTATGTCTGTGTAGTTCAGTAAATAATATTTCTATTCTTGTTTCTATGTCTGTGTAGTTCAGTAAATAATATTTCTATTCTTGTTTCTATGTCTGTGTAGTTCAGTAAATAATATTTCTATTCTTGTTTCTATGTCTATATAGTTCAGTAAATAATATTTCTATTCTTGTTTCTATGTCTGTATAGTTCAGTAAATAATATTTCTATTCTTGTTTCTATGTCTGTGTAGTTCAGTAAATAATATTTCTATTCTTGTTTCTATGTCTGTGTAGTTCAGTAAATAATATTTCTATTCTTGTTTCTATGTCTGTGTAGTTCAGTAAATAATATTTCTATTCTTGTTTCTATGTCTGTGTAGTTCAGTAAATAATATTTCTATTCTTGTTTCTATGTCTGTGTAGTTCAGTAAATAATATTTCTATTCTTGTTTCTATGTCTGTGTAGTTCAGTAAATAATATTTCTATTCTTGTTTCTATGTCTGTGTAGTTCAGTAAATAATATTTCTATTCTTGTTTCTATGTCTGTGTAGTTCAGTAAATAATATTTCTATTCTTGTTTCTATGTCTATATAGTTCAGTAAATAATATTTCTATTCTTGTTTCTATGTCTGTATAGTTCAGTAAATAATATTTCTATTCTTGTTTCTATGTCTGTGTAGTTCAGTAAATAATATTTCTATTCTTGTTTCTATGTCTATATAGTTCAGTAAATAATATTTCTATTCTTGTTTCTATGTCTGTGTAGTTCAGTAAATAATATTTCTATTCTTGTTTCTATGTCTGTGTAGTTCAGTAAATAATATTTCTATTCTTGTTTCTATGTCTGTGTAGTTCAGTAAATAATATTTCTATTCTTGTTTCTATGTCTGTGTAGTTCAGTAAATAATATTTCTATTCTTGTTTCTATGTCTGTGTAGTTCAGTAAATAATATTTCTATTCTTGTTTCTATGTCTGTGTAGTTCAGTAAATAATATTTCTATTCTTGTTTCTATGTCTGTGTAGTTCAGTAAATAATATTTCTATTCTTGTTTCTATGTCTGTGTAGTTCAGTAAATAATATTTCTATTCTTGTTTCTATGTCTGTGTAGTTCAGTAAATAATATTTCTATTCTTGTTTCTATGTCTATATAGTTCAGTAAATAATATTTCTATTCTTGTTTCTATGTCTGTGTAGTTCAGTAAATAATATTTCTATTCTTGTTTCTATGTCTGTGTAGTTCAGTAAATAATATTTCTATTCTTGTTTCTATGTCTGTGTAGTTCAGTAAATAATATTTCTATTCTTGTTTCTATGTCTGTATAGTTCAGTAAATAATATTTCTATTCTTGTTTCTATGTCTGTGTAGTTCAGTAAATAATATTTCTATTCTTGTTTCTATGTCTGTGTAGTTCAGTAAATAATATTTCTATTCTTGTTTCTATGTCTATATAGTTCAGTAAATAATATTTCTATTCTTGTTTCTATGTCTGTGTAGTTCAGTAAATAATATTTCTATTCTTGTTTCTATGTCTGTGTAGTTCAGTAAATAATATTTCTATTCTTGTTTCTATGTCTGTATAGTTCAGTAAATAATATTTCTATTCTTGTTTCTATGTCTGTGTAGTTCAGTAAATAATATTTCTATTCTTGTTTCTATGTCTGTGTAGTTCAGTAAATAATATTTCTATTCTTGTTTCTATGTCTGTATAGTTCAGTAAATAATATTTCTATTCTTGTTTCTATGTCTGTGTAGTTCAGTAAATAATATTTCTATTCTTGTTTCTATGTCTGTGTAGTTCAGTAAATAATATTTCTATTCTTGTTTCTATGTCTGTGTAGTTCAGTAAATAATATTTCTATTCTTGTTTCTATGTCTGTGTAGTTCAGTAAATAATATTTCTATTCTTGTTTCTATGTCTGTATAGTTCAGTAAATAATATTTCTATTCTTGTTTCTATGTCTGTGTAGTTCAGTAAATAATATTTCTATTCTTGTTTCTATGTCTATATAGTTCAGTAAATAATATTTCTATTCTTGTTTCTATGTCTATATAGTTCAGTAAATAATATTTCTATTCTTGTTTCTATGTCTGTATAGTTCAGTAAATAATATTTCTATTCTTGTTTCTATGTCTATATAGTTCAGTAAATAATATTTCTATTCTTGTTTCTATGTCTGTGTAGTTCAGTAAATAATATTTCTATTCTTGTTTCTATGTCTGTGTAGTTCAGTAAATAATATTTCTATTCTTGTTTCTATGTCTGTGTAGTTCAGTAAATAATATTTCTATTCTTGTTTCTATGTCTGTGTAGTTCAGTAAATAATATTTCTATTCTTGTTTCTATGTCTGTGTAGTTCAGTAAATAATATTTCTATTCTTGTTTCTATGTCTATATAGTTCAGTAAATAATATTTCTATTCTTGTTTCTATGTCTGTGTAGTTCAGTAAATAATATTTCTATTCTTGTTTCTATGTCTGTGTAGTTCAGTAAATAATATTTCTATTCTTGTTTCTATGTCTGTGTAGTTCAGTAAATAATATTTCTATTCTTGTTTCTATGTCTGTATAGTTCAGTAAATAATATTTCTATTCTTGTTTCTATGTCTGTGTAGTTCAGTAAATAATATTTCTATTCTTGTTTCTATGTCTGTGTAGTTCAGTAAATAATATTTCTATTCTTGTTTCTATGTCTGTGTAGTTCAGTAAATAATATTTCTATTCTTGTTTCTATGTCTGTGTAGTTCAGTAAATAATATTTCTATTCTTGTTTCTATGTCTGTGTAGTTCAGTAAATAATATTTCTATTCTTGTTTCTATGTCTGTGTAGTTCAGTAAATAATATTTCTATTCTTGTTTCTATGTCTGTGTAGTTCAGTAAATAATATTTCTATTCTTGTTTCTATGTCTGTGTAGTTCAGTAAATAATATTTCTATTCTTGTTTCTATGTCTGTGTAGTTCAGTAAATAATATTTCTATTCTTGTTTCTATGTCTGTGTAGTTCAGTAAATAATATTTCTATTCTTGTTTCTATGTCTGTGTAGTTCAGTAAATAATATTTCTATTCTTGTTTCTATGTCTGTGTAGTTCAGTAAATAATATTTCTATTCTTGTTTCTATGTCTGTGTAGTTCAGTAAATAATATTTCTATTCTTGTTTCTATGTCTATATAGTTCAGTAAATAATATTTCTATTCTTGTTTCTATGTCTATATAGTTCAGTAAATAATATTTCTATTCTTGTTTCTATGTCTATATAGTTCAGTAAATAATATTTCTATTCTTGTTTCTATGTCTATATAGTTCAGTAAATAATATTTCTATTCTTGTTTCTATGTCTGTATAGTTCAGTAAATAATATTTCTATTCTTGTTTCTATGTCTATATAGTTCAGTAAATAATATTTCTATTCTTGTTTCTATGTCTGTGTAGTTCAGTAAATAATATTTCTATTCTTGTTTCTATGTCTGTGTAGTTCAGTAAATAATATTTCTATTCTTGTTTCTATGTCTGTGTAGTTCAGTAAATAATATTTCTATTCTTGTTTCTATGTCTGTGTAGTTCAGTAAATAATATTTCTATTCTTGTTTCTATGTCTGTATAGTTCAGTAAATAATATTTCTATTCTTGTTTCTATGTCTATGTAGTTCAGTAAATAATATTTCTATTCTTGTTTCTATGTCTGTGTAGTTCAGTAAATAATATTTCTATTCTTGTTTCTATGTCTGTGTAGTTCAGTAAATAATATTTCTATTCTTGTTTCTATGTCTGTGTAGTTCAGTAAATAATATTTCTATTCTTGTTTCTATGTCTATATAGTTCAGTAAATAATATTTCTATTCTTGTTTCTATGTCTGTGTAGTTCAGTAAATAATATTTCTATTCTTGTTTCTATGTCTGTGTAGTTCAGTAAATAATATTTCTATTCTTGTTTCTATGTCTATATAGTTCAGTAAATAATATTTCTATTCTTGTTTCTATGTCTATGTAGTTCAGTAAATAATATTTCTATTCTTGTTTCTATGTCTGTGTAGTTCAGTAAATAATATTTCTATTCTTGTTTCTATGTCTGTGTAGTTCAGTAAATAATATTTCTATTCTTGTTTCTATGTCTATATAGTTCAGTAAATAATATTTCTATTCTTGTTTCTATGTCTGTATAGTTCAGTAAATAATATTTCTATTCTTGTTTCTATGTCTATATAGTTCAGTAAATAATATTTCTATTCTTGTTTCTATGTCTATATAGTTCAGTAAATAATATTTCTATTCTTGTTTCTATGTCTGTATAGTTCAGTAAATAATATTTCTATTCTTGTTTCTATGTCTATATAGTTCAGTAAATAATATTTCTATTCTTGTTTCTATGTCTATGTAGTTCAGTAAATAATATTTATATTCTTGTTTCTATGTCTGTGTAGTTCAGTAAATAATATTTCTATTCTTGTTTCTATGTCTGTGTAGTTCAGTAAATAATATTTCTATTCTTGTTTCTATGTCTGTGTAGTTCAGTAAATAATATTTCTATTCTTGTTTCTATGTCTGTGTAGTTCAGTAAATAATATTTCTATTCTTGTTTCTATGTCTGTGTAGTTCAGTAAATAATATTTCTATTCTTGTTTCTATGTCTGTGTAGTTCAGTAAATAATATTTCTATTCTTGTTTCTATGTCTGTGTAGTTCAGTAAATAATATTTCTATTCTTGTTTCTATGTCTGTGTAGTTCAGTAAATAATATTTCTATTCTTGTTTCTATGTCTGTGTAGTTCAGTAAATAATATTTCTATTCTTGTTTCTATGTCTGTGTAGTTCAGTAAATAATATTTCTATTCTTGTTTCTATGTCTGTGTAGTTCAGTAAATAATATTTCTATTCTTGTTTCTATGTCTGTGTAGTTCAGTAAATAATATTTCTATTCTTGTTTCTATGTCTGTGTAGTTCAGTAAATAATATTTCTATTCTTGTTTCTATGTCTATATAGTTCAGTAAATAATATTTCTATTCTTGTTTCTATGTCTGTGTAGTTCAGTAAATAATATTTCTATTCTTGTTTCTATGTCTGTAAATAGTTCAGTAAATAATATTTCTATTCTTGTTTCTATGTCTGTGTAGTTCAGTAAATAATATTTCTATTCTTGTTTCTATGTCTATATAGTTCAGTAAATAATATTTCTATTCTTGTTTCTATGTCTGTGTAGTTCAGTAAATAATATTTCTATTCTTGTTTCTATGTCTGTGTAGTTCAGTAAATAATATTTCTATTCTTGTTTCTATGTCTGTGTAGTTCAGTAAATAATATTTCTATTCTTGTTTCTATGTCTGTGTAGTTCAGTAAATAATATTTCTATTCTTGTTTCTATGTCTGTGTAGTTCAGTAAATAATATTTCTATTCTTGTTTCTATGTCTGTGTAGTTCAGTAAATAATATTTCTATTCTTGTTTCTATGTCTATATAGTTCAGTAAATAATATTTCTATTCTTGTTTCTATGTCTGTGTAGTTCAGTAAATAATATTTCTATTCTTGTTTCTATGTCTGTGTAGTTCAGTAAATAATATTTCTATTCTTGTTTCTATGTCTGTGTAGTTCAGTAAATAATATTTCTATTCTTGTTTCTATGTCTGTGTAGTTCAGTAAATAATATTTCTATTCTTGTTTCTATGTCTGTGTAGTTCAGTAAATAATATTTCTATTCTTGTTTCTATGTCTGTGTAGTTCAGTAAATAATATTTCTATTCTTGTTTCTATGTCTATATAGTTCAGTAAATAATATTTCTATTCTTGTTTCTATGTCTATATAGTTCAGTAAATAATATTTCTATTCTTGTTTCTATGTCTATATAGTTCAGTAAATAATATTTCTATTCTTGTTTCTATGTCTATATAGTTCAGTAAATAATATTTCTATTCTTGTTTCTATGTCTATATAGTTCAGTAAATAATATTTCTATTCTTGTTTCTATGTCTATATAGTTCAGTAAATAATATTTCTATTCTTGTTTCTATGTCTATATAGTTCAGTAAATAATATTTCTATTCTTGTTTCTATGTCTGTGTAGTTCAGTAAATAATATTTCTATTCTTGTTTCTATGTCTGTGTAGTTCAGTAAATAATATTTCTATTCTTGTTTCTATGTCTGTGTAGTTCAGTAAATAATATTTCTATTCTTGTTTCTATGTCTATATAGTTCAGTAAATAATATTTCTATTCTTGTTTCTATGTCTATATAGTTCAGTAAATAATATTTCTATTCTTGTTTCTATGTCTATATAGTTCAGTAAATAATATTTCTATTCTTGTTTCTATGTCTGTGTAGTTCAGTAAATAATATTTCTATTTTTTTTCTATGTCTGTGTAGTTCAGTAAATAATATTTCTATTCTTGTTTCTATGTCTATATAGTTCAGTAAATAATATTTCTATTCTTGTTTCTATGTCTGTGTAGTTCAGTAAATAATATTTCTATTCTTGTTTCTATGTCTGTGTAGTTCAGTAAATAATATTTCTATTCTTGTTTCTATGTCTATATAGTTCAGTAAATAATATTTCTATTCTTGTTTCTATGTCTGTGTAGTTCAGTAAATAATATTTCTATTCTTGTTTCTATGTCTGTGTAGTTCAGTAAATAATATTTCTATTCTTGTTTCTATGTCTGTGTAGTTCAGTAAATAATATTTCTATTCTTGTTTCTATGTCTATATAGTTCAGTAAATAATATTTCTATTCTTGTTTCTATGTCTATATAGTTCAGTAAATAATATTTCTATTCTTGTTTCTATGTCTATATAGTTCAGTAAATAATATTTCTATTCTTGTTTCTATGTCTATATAGTTCAGTAAATAATATTTCTATTCTTGTTTCTATGTCTGTGTAGTTCAGTAAATAATATTTCTATTCTTGTTTCTATGTCTGTATAGTTCAGTAAATAATATTTCTATTCTTGTTTCTATGTCTGTGTAGTTCAGTAAATAATATTTCTATTCTTGTTTCTATGTCTGTGTAGTTCAGTAAATAATATTTCTATTCTTGTTTCTATGTCTGTGTAGTTCAGTAAATAATATTTCTATTCTTGTTTCTATGTCTGTGTAGTTCAGTAAATAATATTTCTATTCTTGTTTCTATGTCTGTGTAGTTCAGTAAATAATATTTCTATTCTTGTTTCTATGTCTATATAGTTCAGTAAATAATATTTCTATTCTTGTTTCTATGTCTGTGTAGTTCAGTAAATAATATTTCTATTCTTGTTTCTATGTCTGTGTAGTTCAGTAAATAATATTTCTATTCTTGTTTCTATGTCTGTGTAGTTCAGTAAATAATATTTCTATTCTTGTTTCTATGTCTGTGTAGTTCAGTAAATAATATTTCTATTCTTGTTTCTATGTCTGTGTAGTTCAGTAAATAATATTTCTATTCTTGTTTCTATGTCTGTGTAGTTCAGTAAATAATATTTCTATTCTTGTTTCTATGTCTGTGTAGTTCAGTAAATAATATTTCTATTCTTGTTTCTATGTCTGTGTAGTTCAGTAAATAATATTTCTATTCTTGTTTCTATGTCTGTGTAGTTCAGTAAATAATATTTCTATTCTTGTTTCTATGTCTGTGTAGTTCAGTAAATAATATTTCTATTCTTGTTTCTATGTCTATATAGTTCAGTAAATAATATTTCTATTCTTGTTTCTATGTCTGTGTAGTTCAGTAAATAATATTTCTATTCTTGTTTCTATGTCTATATAGTTCAGTAAATAATATTTCTATTCTTGTTTCTATGTCTGTGTAGTTCAGTAAATAATATTTCTATTCTTGTTTCTATGTCTGTGTAGTTCAGTAAATAATATTTCTATTCTTGTTTCTATGTCTGTGTAGTTCAGTAAATAATATTTCTATTCTTGTTTCTATGTCTGTGTAGTTCAGTAAATAATATTTCTATTCTTGTTTCTATGTCTGTGTAGTTCAGTATAATATTTCTATTCTTGTTTCTATGTCTATATAGTTCAGTAAATAATATTTCTATTCTTGTTTCTATGTCTGTGTAGTTCAGTAAATAATATTTCTATTCTTGTTTCTATGTCTGTGTAGTTCAGTAAATAATATTTCTATTCTTGTTTCTATGTCTGTGTAGTTCAGTAAATAATATTTCTATTCTTGTTTCTATGTCTGTGTAGTTCAGTAAATAATATTTCTATTCTTGTTTCTATGTCTGTGTAGTTCAGTAAATAATATTTCTATTCTTGTTTCTATGTCTGTGTAGTTCAGTAAATAATATTTCTATTCTTGTTTCTATGTCTGTATAGTTCAGTAAATAATATTTCTATTCTTGTTTCTATGTCTATATAGTTCAGTAAATAATATTTCTATTCTTGTTTCTATGTCTGTATAGTTCAGTAAATAATATTTCTATTCTTGTTTCTATGTCTATATAGTTCAGTAAATAATATTTCTATTCTTGTTTCTATGTCTGTATAGTTCAGTAAATAATATTTCTATTCTTGTTTCTATGTCTATATAGTTCAGTAAATAATATTTCTATTCTTGTTTCTATGTCTATATAGTTCAGTAAATAATATTTCTATTCTTGTTTCTATGTCTATATAGTTCAGTAAATAATATTTCTATTCTTGTTTCTATGTCTATATAGTTCAGTAAATAATATTTCTATTCTTGTTTCTATGTCTGTATAGTTCAGTAAATAATATTTCTATTCTTGTTTCTATGTCTGTATAGTTCAGTAAATAATATTTCTATTCTTGTTTCTATGTCTATATAGTTCAGTAAATAATATTTCTATTCTTGTTTCTATGTCTATATAGTTCAGTAAATAATATTTCTATTCTTGTTTCTATGTCTGTGTAGTTCAGTAAATAATATTTCTATTCTTGTTTCTATGTCTGTGTAGTTCAGTAAATAATATTTCTATTCTTGTTTCTATGTCTGTGTAGTTCAGTAAATAATATTTCTATTCTTGTTTCTATGTCTGTATAGTTCAGTAAATAATATTTCTATTCTTGTTTCTATGTCTGTATAGTTCAGTAAATAATATTTCTATTCTTGTTTCTATGTCTGTATAGTTCAGTAAATAATATTTCTATTCTTGTTTCTATGTCTGTGTAGTTCAGTAAATAATATTTCTATTCTTGTTTCTATGTCTGTGTAGTTCAGTAAATAATATTTCTATTCTTGTTTCTATGTCTATATAGTTCAGTAAATAATATTTCTATTCTTGTTTCTATGTCTGTGTAGTTCAGTAAATAATATTTCTATTCTTGTTTCTATGTCTGTGTAGTTCAGTAAATAATATTTCTATTCTTGTTTCTATGTCTGTGTAGTTCAGTAAATAATATTTCTATTCTTGTTTCTATGTCTGTGTAGTTCAGTAAATAATATTTCTATTCTTGTTTCTATGTCTGTGTAGTTCAGTAAATAATATTTCTATTCTTGTTTCTATGTCTGTGTAGTTCAGTAAATAATATTTCTATTCTTGTTTCTATGTCTTTCTATGTAGTTCAGTAAATAATATTTCTATTCTTGTTTCTATGTCTATATAGTTCAGTAAATAATATTTCTATTCTTGTTTCTATGTCTGTATAGTTCAGTAAATAATATTTCTATTCTTGTTTCTATGTCTGTGTAGTTCAGTAAATAATATTTCTATTCTTGTTTCTATGTCTGTGTAGTTCAGTAAATAATATTTCTATTCTTGTTTCTATGTCTGTATAGTTCAGTAAATAATATTTCTATTCTTGTTTCTATGTCTGTGTAGTTCAGTAAATAATATTTCTATTCTTGTTTCTATGTCTATATAGTTCAGTAAATAATATTTCTATTCTTGTTTCTATGTCTGTGTAGTTCAGTAAATAATATTTCTATTCTTGTTTCTATGTCTGTGTAGTTCAGTAAATAATATTTCTATTCTTGTTTCTATGTCTGTGTAGTTCAGTAAATAATATTTCTATTCTTGTTTCTATGTCTGTGTAGTTCAGTAAATAATATTTCTATTCTTGTTTCTATGTCTGTGTAGTTCAGTAAATAATATTTCTATTTTTTTTCTATGTCTGTGTAGTTCAGTAAATAATATTTCTATTCTTGTTTCTATGTCTGTGTAGTTCAGTAAATAATATTTCTATTCTTGTTTCTATGTCTGTGTAGTTCAGTAAATAATATTTCTATTCTTGTTTCTATGTCTGTGTAGTTCAGTAAATAATATTTCTATTCTTGTTTCTATGTCTGTATAGTTCAGTAAATAATATTTCTATTCTTGTTTCTATGTCTATATAGTTCAGTAAATAATATTTCTATTCTTGTTTCTATGTCTGTGTAGTTCAGTAAATAATATTTCTATTCTTGTTTCTATGTCTGTGTAGTTCAGTAAATAATATTTCTATTCTTGTTTCTATGTCTGTGTAGTTCAGTAAATAATATTTCTATTCTTGTTTCTATGTCTGTATAGTTCAGTAAATAATATTTCTATTCTTGTTTCTATGTCTATATAGTTCAGTAAATAATATTTCTATTCTTGTTCATGTAAATTCAGTAAATAATATTCTATTCTTGTTTCTATGTCTGTGTAGTTCAGTAAATAATATTTCTATTCTTGTTTCTATGTCTATATAGTTCAGTAAATAATATTTCTATTCTTGTTTCTATGTCTGTGTAGTTCAGTAAATAATATTTCTATTCTTGTTTCTATGTCTGTGTAGTTCAGTAAATAATATTTCTATTCTTGTTTCTATGTCTGTGTAGTTCAGTAAATAATATTTCTATTCTTGTTTCTATGTCTGTGTAGTTCAGTAAATAATATTTCTATTCTTGTTTCTATGTCTGTGTAGTTCAGTAAATAATATTTCTATTCTTGTTTCTATGTCTATATAGTTCAGTAAATAATATTTCTATTCTTGTTTCTATGTCTGTGTAGTTCAGTAAATAATATTTCTATTCTTGTTTCTATGTCTGTGTAGTTCAGTAAATAATATTTCTATTCTTGTTTCTATGTCTGTGTAGTTCAGTAAATAATATTTCTATTCTTGTTTCTATGTCTGTGTAGTTCAGTAAATAATATTTCTATTCTTGTTTCTATGTCTGTGTAGTTCAGTAAATAATATTTCTATTCTTGTTTCTATGTCTGTGTAGTTCAGTAAATAATATTTCTATTCTTGTTTCTATGTCTATATAGTTCAGTAAATAATATTTCTATTCTTGTTTCTATGTCTATATAGTTCAGTAAATAATATTTCTATTCTTGTTTCTATGTCTGTGTAGTTCAGTAAATAATATTTCTATTCTTGTTTCTATGTCTGTGTAGTTCAGTAAATAATATTTCTATTCTTGTTTCTATGTCTATATAGTTCAGTAAATAATATTTCTATTCTTGTTTCTATGTCTATATAGTTCAGTAAATAATATTTCTATTCTTGTTTCTATGTCTATATAGTTCAGTAAATAATATTTCTATTCTTGTTTCTATGTCTGTGTAGTTCAGTAAATAATATTTCTATTCTTGTTTCTATGTCTGTGTAGTTCAGTAAATAATATTTCTATTCTTGTTTCTATGTCTATATAGTTCAGTAAATAATATTTCTATTCTTGTTTCTATGTCTATATAGTTCAGTAAATAATATTTCTATTCTTGTTTCTATGTCTATATAGTTCAGTAAATAATATTTCTATTCTTGTTTCTATGTCTGTGTAGTTCAGTAAATAATATTTCTATTTTTCTTTCTATGTCTGTGTAGTTCAGTAAATAATATTTCTATTCTTCTTTATATGTCTGTGTAGTTCAGTAAATAATATTTCTATTCTTGTTTCTATGTCTATATAGTTCAGTAAATAATATTTCTATTCTTGTTTCTATGTCTATGTAGTTCAGTAAATAATATTTCTATTCTTGTTTCTATGTCTGTGTAGTTCAGTAAATAATATTTCTATTCTTGTTTCTATGTCTGTGTAGTTCAGTAAATAATATTTCTATTCTTGTTTCTATGTCTATATAGTTCAGTAAATAATATTTCTATTCTTGTTTCTATGTCTATATAGTTCAGTAAATAATATTTCTATTCTTGTTTCTATGTCTATATAGTTCAGTAAATAATATTTCTATTCTTGTTTCTATGTCTATATAGTTCAGTAAATAATATTTCTATTCTTGTTTCTATGTCTATATAGTTCAGTAAATAATATTTCTATTCTTTTTTCTATGTCTGTGTAGTTCAGTAAATAATATTTCTATTCTTGTTTCTATGTCTATATAGTTCAGTAAATAATATTTCTATTCTTGTTTCTATATCTATATAGTTCAGTAAATAATATTTCTATTCTTGTTTCTATGTCTATATAGTTCAGTAAATAATATTTCTATTTTTCTTTCTATGTCTGTGTAGTTCAGTAAATAATATTTCTATTTTTCTTTATATGTCTGTGTAGTTCAGTAAATAATATTTCTATTCTTGTTTCTATGTCTGTGTAGTTCAGTAAATAATATTTCTATTCTTGTTTCTATGTCTGTGTAGTTCAGTAAATAATATTTCTATTCTTGTTTCTATGTCTGTGTAGTTCAGTAAATAATATTTCTATTCTTGTTTCTATGTCTATATAGTTCAGTAAATAATATTTCTATTCCTTTTTCTATGTCTATATAGTTCAGTAAATAATATTTCTATTCTTGTTTCTATGTCTATATAGTTCAGTAAATAATATTTCTCTTCTTGTTTCTATGTCTATTTTGTTCAGTAAATATTTCTATTCTTGTTTCTATGTCTATAAAGTTCAGTAAATAATATTTCTATTCTTGTTTCTATGTCTATATAGTTCAGTAAATAATATTTCTATTCTTGTTTCTATGTCTATATAGTTCAGTAAATAATATTTCTATTCTTGTTTCTATGTCTATATAGTTCAGTAAATAATATTTCTATTCTTGTTTCTATGTCTGTGTAGTTCTGTAAATAATATTTCTATTCTTGTTTCTATGTCTGTGTAGTTCAGTAAATAATATTTCTATTCTTGTTTCTATGTCTATATAGTTCAGTAAATAATATTTCTATTTTTCTTTCAATGTCAAAATAGTTCAGAAAATAATATTTCTATTGTTGTTTCTATGTCTATATAGTTCAGTAAATAATATTTCTATTCTTGTTTCTATGTCTATATAATTCAGTAAATAATATTTCTATTCTTGTTTCTATGTCTATATAGTTCAGTAAATAATATTTCTATTCTTGTTTCTATGTCTATATAGTTCAGTAAATAATATTTCTATTCTTGTTTCTATGTCTATATAGTTCAGTAAATAATATTTCTATTCTTGTTTCTATGTCTATATAGTTCAGTAAATAATATTTCTATTCTTGTTTCTATGTCTGTGTAGTTCAGTAAATAATATTTCTATTCTTGTTTCTATGTCTATATAGTTCAGTAAATAATATTTCTATTCTTGTTTCTATGTCTGTGTAGTTTAGTAAATAACGTTTTGTCTCAATTCCTGTTTCATTGCAACTCGTGTTTCTTGATGTAAATATTGCTTACAGCAGTTTTAATACAGTATTATATCCATTCTGTCTGATAGCTTAAACTGAATTTTGGCAATATCTAATAGCAGGTAAGTAATTTCATGATTTTAAAGAATGTCTTACGAGCAGGTAAGTAATCTCATGATTTCAAACAATGTGCTACCAGCAGGTAAGTAATTTTATGATTTTAAAGAATGTCTTACGAGCAGGTAAGTAATCTCATGATTTCAAACAATGTCCTACCAGCAGGTAAGTAATTTCATGATTTCTAACATTGTCCTACCAGCAGGAAAGTAATTTAATGATTTCTAACAATGTCCTACCAGCAGGTAAGTAACATTTTCTCAATTATTTGCTATACTTAATTATATGCAGGTTTTCTCACACTCTGTTTTAAAATGAAAGGTTTATATTAATCGAAGTTAAAAATGCAAAACGATTCCAAGTTAATCACCAGATAATTATAGAGAACATTGTGAGGGAATGTCCAATTAAATTAGAAAAATCACTTGATATTGGTAAGGTGATTTGGAATATCTGATAATAAGAGGTTAATTTAGTCAAAAGGCGTTTGATCACGACAAGTTAACTTGGTGGAAATTATACACAACTTCTATATATTTAAGGTAATACTGGATGTATCTATAATAATGTAACATAAAGTCGGTAAAGTAACCTCAGGTATTGCATACACTACTCCTGTACATATGATGTAATATAGAATGTCTGTACAAATATTTAACGTCAGGCATGGCCAGGTGGTTAACCCATTAGACTCATAATCGGGGGATCAAGGGGTTGAATCCCCGTCATACCAAACATGCTCACCCTTTCAGCCATGAGGGCTTTATAATGGAACGGTCAATCCCACTATTCGTTGATAAAAGAGTATCCCAAGAGTTGGCGGTGGGTGGTGATGACTAGCTGTCTTCCCTTTAGTCTTCCACTGCTAAATTAGGGACGACTAGCACTGATAGCCCTCGTGTAGCTTTGCGCGAAATTCAAAAGAAAGTTTGCACGAAAATGTAAGGTCAGACATAGCCAGGTGGTTAAGCCACTAGACTCATAATCTGAGTATCGTAGGTTCTAATTTCCGTCGTACCAGACATGCTCGCCCTTTCAGCCATGTGGTGTTATAATGTTACGGTCAATCCCACTATTCATTGATAAAAGAAAAGCTCAAGGGATTGCAATGGGTGGTGATGACTAGCTGCCTTTCCTCTAGTCTTATACTGCTAATTTATATATATTAGAAATAAAACAGATAAATGTTTGAACACAATTTTCTGAAAACATTTCAGGTCTGTACTTATAAAACTAATCTGAGTTGTTTTTATTAGTTCAACAAAAGTTCTTTTAATCCAGTTTATAACTGCTTCTGTGTGTCTGTCTGTGTAGTTCAATGAATAATGTTTCTATTATTGTTTCTATATCTATATACTTCAATGAATAACATTTCTATTCATATTTCTATGTGTATATAGTTCAGTGAATATCGTTTCATTTTTATTATTGTTTCTATGTGTATATAGTTCGGTGAATTTCGTTTCATTTCTATTCTTGTTTCTTTGTGTATATAGTTCAGTGAATATCGTTTCATTTCTATTCTTGTTTCTATGTCTATGTAGTTCAGTGAATATCGTTTCATTTCTATTCTTATTTCTAGGTCTGTGTAGTTCAGTAAATAACGTTTTCAATATCATTCCAACTCTTGATGTAACTAACGCTTACAGCAGTTTTAATACAGTATTATATTGATAGCTTAAACTGATTTTTGACAATATCTTATAGCAGGTAAGTAATTTCATGATTTCTAACAATCTCCTACCAGCAGGTAAGTAATTTTATGATTTCAAACAATGTCCCACCAGCAGGTAAGTAATTTCATGATTTCTAACAATGTCCAACCAGCAAGTAAGTAATTTCATGATTCCTATCAATGTCCCACCAGCAGGTAAGTAATTTCATGATTTCTAACAATGTCCTACCAGCAGGTAAGTAATTTCATGATTTCAAACAATGTACTAACAGCAGGTAAGTAATTTCATGATTTTAAACAATGTTTTACCAGCAGATAAGTAATTTCATGATTTATAACAATGTCCTACCAGCAGGTAAGTAATTTCATGATTTCTAACAATGTCCAACCAGCAAGTAAGTAATTTCATGATTTCTAACAATGCCCACCAGCAAGTAAGTAATTTCATGATTTCTAACAATGTTTTACCAGCAGATAAGTAATTTCATGATTTATAACAATGTCCTACCAGCAGGTAAGTAATTTCATGATTTCTAACAATGTCCAACCAGCAAGTAAGTAATTTCATGATTTCTAACAATGTCCAACCAGCAAGTAAGTAATTTCATGATTCCTATCAATGTCCCACCAGCAGGTAAGTAATTTCATGATTTTAAACAATGTTTTACCAGCAGGTAAGTAATTTTATGATTTCAAACAATGTCCTACCAGCAGGTAAGCAATTTCATGATTTCAAACAATGTACTAACAGCAGGTAAGTAATTTCATGATTCCTATCAATGTCCCACCAGCAGGTAAGTAATTTCATGATTTCTAACAATCTCCTACCAGCAGGTAAGTAATTTCATGATTTTAAACAATGTCCCACCAGCAGGTAAGTAATTTCATGATTTCTAACAATGTCCAACCAGCAAGTAAGTAATTTCATGATTTCAAACAATATACTAACAGCAGGTAAGTAATTTCATGATTTTAAACAATGTTTTACCAGCAGATAAGTAATTTCATGATTTCTAACAATGTCCCACCAGCAGGTAAGTAATTTCATGATTTCAAACAATGTACTACCAGCAGGTAAGCAATTTCATGATTTCAAACAATGTACTACCAGCAGGTAAGTAATTTCATGATTTTAAACAATGTCCCACCAGCAGGTAAGTAATTTCATGATTTCTAACAATGTCCCACCAGCAGGTAAGCAATTTCATGATTTCTAACAATGCCCACCAGCAGGTAAGTAATTTCATGATTTCTAACAATGTCCCACCAGCAGGTAAGTAATTTCATGATTTCTAACAATGTCCTACCAGCAGGTAAGTAATTTCATGATTTCTAACAATGTCCCGCCAGCAGGTAAGTAATTTCATGATTTCTAACAATGTCCTACCAGCAGGTAAGTAATTTCATGATTTCTAACAATGTCCTACCAGCAGGTAAGTAATTTCATGATTTCTAACAATATCCCACCAGCAGGTAAGCAATTTCATGATTTCAAACAATGTCCCACCAGCAAGTAAGTAATTTAATGATTTTTAACAATGTCCAACGAGCAAGTAAGTAATTTCATGATTTCTAACAATATCCCACCAGCAGGTAAGTAATTTCATGATTTCTAACAATGTCCTACCAGCAGGTAAGTAACTTTTTTCAGTTATTTGCTATACTTAATGATATGCAGGTTTTCTCACACTCTGTTTTAAAATGAAAGGTTTATATTATTTGAAGTTAAAAATGCAAAACGATTCCAAGTTAATCACCAGATAATTATAGAGAACATTGTGAGGGAATGTCCAATTAACTTAGAAAAATCACTTGATATTGGTAAGGTGATTTGGAATATCTGATAATAAGAGGTTAATTTAGTCAAAAGCCGTTTGATCACGACAAGTTAACTTAGTGGAAATTATACACAACTTCTATGTATTTAAGGTAATACTGGATGTATATATAATAATGTAACATAAAGTCGGTAAAGTAACCTCAGGTATTGCATACACTACTCCTGTACATATGATGTAATATAGAATGTCTGTACAAATATTTAACGTCAGGCATGGCCAGGTGGTTAAGCCACTAGACTCATAATCTGAGGATCGTAGGTTCGAATTTCCATCGTACCAAACATGCTCGCCCTTTCAGCCGTGGGGCGTTATAATGTGACGGTCAATCCCACTATTCGTTGGTAAAGAGTAGCTCAAGAGTTGACGGTGGGTGGTGATGACTAGCTGCCTTTCCTCTAGTCTTATACTGCTAAATTAGGGACGGCTAGCGCAGATAGCTCTCGTGTAGCTTTGCGCGAAATTCAAACGAAAATGGAACATGAAATTCACCCAGGAATGTTATGTGTGCCATATATGTTTCTTCTATACCAGGAGGTAATCGTGAATTTTAATACACGATACGGTCTTATTCAATTACATTATTCAGCTCCACCAATAAGTAAACAGATAACGCACAAAATACATTAAAGTGTGGAACGAATATTTCGTTCTAATCAAGATGTTGCAAGCTCGTTCAAATAAAGGAGTTACGATACATCTATAAACCAGACTTAGTCTGTCCGTTTGATATAACCACGCTATCTTTTCTTAATTTGCAATACAACGTGCTAGGATTTCCATCTTAATCGGCTTAACAATGTAGAAAATTGGATAACGAACAGATACCATAACTTTGTTTATTTGTTTTGAATTTCACGAGACGAGGGCTATCTGCGATAGTCGTCCCTAATTTTGCAGTATAACACTAAAGAGAAGACAGCTAGTCTTCACCATTCACCGCCAACTGTTGAGCAACTCAATGAATAATGAGATTGACCTTTACATTATAACGCCCCACTGCTGAAAGGGCGAGAATTTTTTGGTGCGACGCAGATTCGAACCGGCAACCCTCGGATTACGAGTTGAGTGTTTAAACCACCTGGATACGCCGGACCAAGATCGTAAGTCAAAGTCGACTTCAGCTGAAGATGATTTATCAGCTCACTTCATAAGCACGTGACAAAAATGTCTGGTAATCATTTCGCACACAGATAAATCATAATCCTAACTAAGTTACTTTATTGAATTTCTGGTGTCTCGATGACTACAGAACTACTTCGTCCAAATTTCTTTTAGAAGTATCGAGAAATTACAAGAATTGGCGAATTTTCATACATTTAGCCACAGTAATGCATTAGCTCATAGCTCCATCTATTGAGCGATTTGATATACAGTTACGAACGCGGCTATTGAAGGTTCCGTCGTCTTTCTTAGTAAAAGTGGTTTACCAAATAAATATAGTTGTTGTTTTTTTATTTTTTACGAGAGAAACAGAAACGTCACAAATATTACTATCAAATAAAACAGGACATAAAATAAACCAAAACTAATTTGTAACATTAAATAGAATTATTAATGACAATAATACGACCTCACCTCGTTAAACGAAATCATGAATATTTAAAAAATAACAAGGCTTTGCCTCGTTCCTTGTCATTGTCTGTCTCCTGTAGAATGTGTTCCCCGGTTGGACAACGGTAAGTTTACAGACTTACAAAACTAGACTGGTTCTAGTTCATCATTATTACCATGAATAGACTATAAGTGGCAATGGTACAACACAACATTATTATAAAGAGGATGGCTAGGTAGTATTGTTGGTTCTAGTTCATCATTATTATCATGAATAGACTATAAGTAAAAATGTTACAACACAACATTATTATAAAGAAGATGGCTAGGTAGTATTGTTGGTTCTGGTTCATCATTATTACCATGAATAGACTATAAGTGACAATGGTACAACACAATATTATTGTAAAGAAGATGGCTAGGTAGTATTGTTGGTTCTAGTTCATCATTATTATCATGAATAGACTATAAGTAAAAATGGTACAACACAACATTATTATAAAGAAGATGGCTAGGTAGTATTGTTGGTTCTGGTTCATCATTATTACCATGAATAGACTATAAGTGACAATGGTACAACACAATATTATTATAAAGAAGATTGCTAGGTAGTATTGTTGGTTCTAGTTCATCATTATTATCATGAATAGACTATAAGTAAAAATGTTACAACACAACATTATTATAAAGAAGATGGCTAGGTAGTATTGTTGGTTCTGGTTCATCATTATTACCATGAATAGACTATAAGTGACAATGGTACAACACAACATTATTATAAAGAAGATTGCTAGGTAGTATTGTTGGTTCTAGTTCATCATTATTATCATGAATAGACTATAAGTAAAAATGTTACAACACAACATTATTATAAAGAAGATGACTAGGTAGTATTGTTGGTTCTGGTTCATCATTATTACCATGAATAGACTATAAGTGACAATGGTACAACACAATATTATTGTAAAGAAGATGGCTAGGTAGTATTGTTGGTTCTAGTTCATCATTATTATCATGAATAGACTATAAGTGACAATGGTACAACACAACATTATTATAAAGAAGATTGCTAGGTAGTATTGTTGGTTCTAGTTCATCATTATTATCATGAATAGACTATAAGTAAAAATGTTACAACACAACATTATTATAAAGAAGATGACTAGGTAGTATTGTTGGTTCTAGTTCATCATTATTACCATGAATAGACTATAAGTGACAATGGTACAACACAATATTATTGTAAAGAAGATGACTAGGTAGTATTGTTGGTTCTGGTTCATCATTATTACCATGAATAGACTATAAGTGACAATGGTACAACACAATATTATTGTAAAGAAGATGGCTAGGTAGTATTGTTGGTTCTGGTTCATCATTATTACCATGAATAGACTATAAGTGACAATGGTACAACACAACATTATTATAAAGAAGATTGCTAGGTAGTATTGTTGGTTCTAGTTCATCATTATTATCATGAATAGACTATAAGTAAAAATGTTACAACACAACATTATTATAAAGAAGATGACTAGGTAGTATTGTTGGTTCTAGTTCATCATTATTACCATGAATAGACTATAAGTGACAATGGTACAACACAATATTATTGTAAAGAAGATGGCTAGGTAGTATTGTTGGTTCTAGTTCATCATTATTATCATGAATAGACTATAAGTAAAAATGTTACAACACAACATTATTATAAAGAAGATGGCTAGGTAGTATTGTTGGTTCTGGTTCATCATTATTACCATGAATAGACTATAAGTGACAATGGTACAACACAATATTATTGTAAAGAAGATGGCTAGGTAGTATTGTTGGTTCTAGTTCATCATTATTATCATGAATAGACTATAAGTAAAAATGGTACAACACAACATTATTATAAAGAAGATGGCTAGGTAGTATTGTTGGTTCTGGTTCATCATTATTACCATGAATAGACTATAAGTGACAATGGTACAACACAATATTATTATAAAGAAGATTGCTAGGTAGTATTGTTGGTTCTAGTTCATCATTATTATCATGAATAGACTATAAGTAAAAAATGTTACAACACAACATTATTATAAAGAAGATGGCTAGGTAGTATTGTTGGTTCTGGTTCATCATTATTACCATGAATAGACTATAAGTGACAATGGTACAACACAACATTATTATAAAGAAGATTGCTAGGTAGTATTGTTGGTTCTAGTTCATCATTATTATCATGAATAGACTATAAGTAAAAAATGTTACAACACAACATTATTATAAAGAAGATGGCTAGGTAGTATTGTTGGTTCTGGTTCATCATTATTACCATGAATAGACTATAAGTGACAATGGTACAACACAATATTATTGTAAAGAAGATTGCTAGGTAGTATTGTTGGTTCTGGTTCATCATTATTACCATGAATAGACTATAAGTGACAATGGTACAACACAACATTATTATAAAGAAGATTGCTAGGTAGTATTGTTGGTTCTAGTTCATCATTATTATCATGAATAGACTATAAGTAAAAAATGTTACAACACAACATTATTATAAAGAAGATGACTAGGTAGTATTGTTGGTTCTGGTTCATCATTATTACCATGAATAGACTATAAGTGACAATGGTACAACACAATATTATTGTAAAGAAGATTGCTAGGTAGTATTGTTGGTTCTGGTTCATCATTATTACCATGAATAGACTATAAGTGACAATGGTACAACACAATATTATTATAAAGAAGATTGCTAGGTAGTATTGTTGGTTCTAGTTCATCATTATTATCATGAATAGACTATAAGTAAAAATGTTACAACACAACATTATTATAAAGAAGATGGCTAGGTAGTATTGTTGGTTCTGGTTCATCATTATTACCATGAATAGACTATAAGTGACAATGGTACAACACAACATTATTATAAAGAAGATTGCTAGGTAGTATTGTTGGTTCTAGTTCATCATTATTATCATGAATAGACTATAAGTAAAAATGTTACAACACAACATTATTATAAAGAAGATGACTAGGTAGTATTGTTGGTTCTGGTTCATCATTATTACCATGAATAGACTATAAGTGACAATGGTACAACACAATATTATTGTAAAGAAGATTGCTAGGTAGTATTGTTGGTTCTAGTTCATCATTATTATCATGAATAGACTATAAGTAAAAATGGTACAACACAACATTATTATAAAGAAGATTGCTAGGTAGTATTGTTGGTTCTAGTTCATCATTATTACCATGAATAGACTATAAGTGACAATGGTACAACACAATATTATTGTAAAGAAGATTGCTAGGTAGTATTGTTGGTTCTAGTTCATCATTATTAGCAAGAATAGACTATAAGTGACAATGGTACAACACAATATTATTACAAGGAAGGTTGCTAGGTGGTATTGTTGGTTCTAGTTCATCATTATTACCAAGAATAGACGATATGTGACAATGGTGCATCACAACATTATTATATGGAACGTTGCTAGGTAGTATTGTTGGTTCTAGTTCATCATTATTATCATGAATAGACTATAAGTAAAAATGTTACAACACAACATTATTATAAAGAAGATGGCTAGGTAGTATTGTTGGTTCTGGTTCATCATTATTACCATGAATAGACTATAAGTGACAATGGTACAACACAATATTATTGTAAAGAAGATTGCTAGGTAGTATTGTTGGTTCTAGTTCATCATTATTAGCAAGAATAGACTATAAGTGACAATGGTACAACACAATATTATTACAAGGAAGGTTGCTAGGTGGTATTGTTGGTTCTAGTTCATCATTATTACCAAGAATAGACGATATGTGACAATGGTGCATCACAACATTATTATATGGAACGTTGCTAGGTAGTATTGTTGGTTCTAGTTCATCATTATTATCATGAATAGACTATAAGTAAAAAAATGTTACAACACAACATTATTATAAAGAAGATGGCTAGGTAGTATTGTTGGTTCTGGTTCATCATTATTACCATGAATAGACTATAAGTGACAATGGTACAACACAATATTATTGTAAAGAAGATTGCTAGGTAGTATTGTTGGTTCTGGTTCATCATTATTACCATGAATAGACTATAAGTGACAATGGTACAACACAATATTATTGTAAAGAAGATTGCTAGGTAGTATTGTTGGTTCTAGTTCATCATTATTAGCAAGAATAGACTATAAGTGACAATGGTACAATACAATATTATTACAAGGAAGGTTGCTAGGTGGTATTGTTGGTTCTAGTTCATCATTATTACCAAGAATAGACGATATGTGACAATGGTGCATCACAACATTATTATATGGAACGTTGCTAGGTAGTATTGTTGGTTCTAGTTCATCATTATTATCATGAATAGACTATAAGTAAAAAATGTTACAACACAACATTATTATAAAGAAGATGGCTAGGTAGTATTGTTGGTTCTGGTTCATCATTATTACCATGAATAGACTATAAGTGACAATGGTACAACACAATATTATTGTAAAGAAGATTGCTAGGTAGTATTGTTGGTTCTAGTTCATCATTATTAGCAAGAATAGACTATAAGTGACAATGGTACAACACAATATTATTACAAGGAAGGTTGCTAGGTGGTATTGTTGGTTCTAGTTCATCATTATTACCAAGAATAGACGATATGTGACAATGGTGCATCACAACATTATTATATGGAACGTTGCTAGGTAGTATTGTTGGTTCTAGTTCATCATTATTATCATGAATAGACTATAAGTAAAAATGTTACAACACAACATTATTATAAAGAAGATGGCTAGGTAGTATTGTTGGTTCTGGTTCATCATTATTACCATGAATAGACTATAAGTGACAATGGTACAACACAATATTATTGTAAAGAAGATTGCTAGGTAGTATTGTTGGTTCTGGTTCATCATTATTACCATGAATAGACTATAAGTGACAATGGTACAACACAATATTATTGTAAAGAAGATTGCTAGGTAGTATTGTTGGTTCTAGTTCATCATTATTATCATGAATAGACTATAAGTAAAAATGGTACAACACAATATTATTGTAAAGAAGATTGCTAGGTAGTATTGTTGGTTCTAGTTCATCATTATTAGCAAGAATAGACTATAAGTGACAATGGTACAACACAATATTATTACAAGGAAGGTTGCTAGGTGGTATTGTTGGTTCTAGTTCATCATTATTACCAAGAATAGACGATATGTGACAATGGTGCATCACAACATTATTATATGGAACGTTGCTAGGTAGTATTGCTGGTTCTAACTCATCATTATTACTAGAATAGACGATATGTGACAATGGTGCATCACAACATTATTGTGTGGAAGGCGACGTAGTGGTTCCTTATTATTCAAATCATAGAATATTCATATGAAAATGTTGTGAAAACCCAGAAAACAATAGAAAATGGCGAAAGAAAAGCCTTTCTTACATTCTACCATCTAATCTTCTCAAAACGGTAAATTGTCATAAAAATTAGTGCGATTTACACACTATAGTTAATTCAAAGCCTAATAATTTTAGAAATATAAACATAATTCAGAAAGTTACAAATTTCAGTCCATTAGCAGTAAAAGTCTGTTCCTTATGAGTGACATACATTCCATATCACATCAGTCATGTAACAATACTACTGTCATAGTGTGTTTATAATAAAAAAAATAATCCAAGAAGTCACGTTAGCACCCGATATTTTGAAGGGTCATAATTTTGAACGATCATAAGTTCGAAAGGTCATAGTTCTGGACAGTCATAAGTTCAAAGGGTGACATTTCGAGGGGCCGTTATTCCATTAATTGAAAGCTAAAGCGATTAGACATAAACGCCTAATGCTCACTGAGGTTGCTATATTACGTAACTAACAGTATCCAACTATATATAATTAAGCTTGTGATGTGTGAGTCCATATAACTCGGGTCTCGGAAACTATGCCAACAGTCATAACTGTGTAATATCTTTATAACTAGGTAGAATTTTTATAGCCGAGTAATACATAAAACAATTAAAACTTCGATACAAAATATATGTTTCAAGTATAACCAATAAAAATTACAAAAAAATGAATAAGTTTCGGATATATAACAATCAAAAAACAAATGTATTTATTTTATTCTGTGAAAATTCCATGAATATTACAACAGAAAAGTAAGACACATTCATTGATAACTGTGTCTACAAAGAAATTCTGCAATAAAATACAAACACCCCTCATGTGATACTGTGATGATAGCTCATTGTTAAACTGAAATTTAAATAAAATCATTTTTCTCATGGATGGTGAACAGTATTGAATGTCAAATATGAGTATATTGTTGTTGTACTTTCGAATGATTAGGCCCGTCATGATCAAATGGGTTAAGATTCGTAACCTGAAGGGCGCGGGTTAAAATCCCACCCCACATGTTTGTCCCTTCGGCCGTGGGGCGTTATAATGTGACTATGAATCCTACTATTCGTTTGTAAAAGGATAGCCCAATAGTTGGCGGTTTGTGATGATAACTAGTTACCTTTCCTCTAGTCTTACATTGCTAAATTACAGACGGCTAGCGCAGATAGCCCTCTTGTAGCTTTGAGCGAAATTAAAACAACATAAAAACAAACTTTCATACGATTCCTGAAAAGACCTCAGGAACTAGCAATTATACTTGCCCTAAGGGCGTATATTTCTTCCAGTTTTTCTAATGTTATACTAGATGCATAAGTACATAACATTTCAAGATATATTTCAAATAATTCCTTACACCAATATTATCGTGACTTTTAATTAAAACGTTTATGATCTATTAAAAATAATTTTAGAATTCCCATAATAATAATATAATTACCATTAAGGAAAGGATTTTAACACGTGAATAACAATAAGAAAAATATAGTTCCTTCCAGTACCAGTGGCGGGAATATTTCAGAATATCGGTCTGTTTTATTTTAATGAAACTTATATCTGTAAGACTATGACTAGTCTTATGAGATTAGTCAAAGTTTGTTAAAGTTATTAGAACAAAGCGCGACAAATAAAAAGCATGTCTTTGGAAGTTTTGAAAACTTATGTCTAAGTGATAGAAGATGCTTCGTAATGTGTTTGGACGGCATTATAAAGAAACCACAATGGAATGATAAAAGTCTGTTCTTATCCATACTTGGAAACAAAGTACAAGATTTGATAGAGGAATTTGTTATAAGCTTATTGTATGTTGATTTAGTTTCTCAGAGCAAGAACTAAAGTGTTTCGAAGAAATGAGAAATTTTTAATACTGAGGTTGAATCAATAAACCACCGTAAGCGATAAGCGTAACTCTATCAACGTGAAGATTCTTTACGGTCAACTTCCGACAGAGGGCTAAACGTAAAATGATTATATTAAATGCTCGCTATGTAATAGAGCACTACTTTCACTCAGCTTTAGTTTCTCTGAATATAAGTTAGTATATATTCTTCTAGTGCTGTATGTACTCGAGACGAATAAAAAAGATTGTCTTCTTCATCATATAGACTTCAAATAATACAAATATTGATCTATCAACCAATGACATCTGATCATCTCATATTCTCACTAACAAATACTGATCTAACAACCAATGACATCTGATGTTCTCATATTCTCACTAACAAATATTGATATATCAACCAATGACATCTGATCATCTCATATTCTCACTAACAAATATTGATCTAACAACCAATGACATCTGATCATCTCATATTCTCACTAACAAATATTGATCTAACAACCAATGACATCTGATCATCTCATATTCTCACTAACAAATACTGATCTAACAACCAATGACATCTGATGTTCTCATATTCTCACTAACAAATATTGATATATCAACCAATGACTTCTGATCATCTCATATTCTCACTAACAAATATTGATCTAACAACCAATGACATCTGATGTTCTCATATTCTCACTAACAAATATTGATCTATCAACCAATGGCATCTGATGTTCTCATATTTTCACTAATAAATATCGATCTATCAACCAATGACATCTGATCATCTCATATTCTCACTAACAAATATTGATATATCAACCAATGACATCTGATGTTCTCATATTCTCACTAACAAATATTGATCTAACAACCAATGACATCTGATCATCTCATATTCTCACTAACAAATATTGATCTATCAACCAATGACATCTGATCATCTCACATTCTCACTAACAAATATTGATCTAACAACCAATGACATCTGATCATCTCACATTCTCACTAACAAATATTGATCTATCAACCAATGACATCTGATGTTCTCATATTCTCACTAACAAATATTGATCTAACAACCAAAGACATCTGATGTTCTCATATTCTCACTAACAAATATTGATCTATCAACCAATGACATCTGATGTTCTCATATTCTCACTAACAAATATTTATCTAACAACTAATGACATCTGATGTTCACATATTCTCACTAACAAATATTGATCTATCAACCAATGACATCTGATGTTCTTATATTCTCACTAACAAATATTGATCTATCAACTAATGACATCTGATGTTCTCATATTCTCACTAACAAATATTGATCTAACAACCAATGACGTCTGATCATCTCATATTCTCACTAACTAATATTGATATATCAACCAATGACATCTGATGTTCTCATATTCTCACTAACAAACATTGATCTATCAACCAATGACATCTGATCATCTCAGTAAAAAAAAGCTTTTTCTAAATATCCTGCATGACCAGGTGGTTAAGGCAATCGACTCGTAAACTGAGGGTCGCGAGTTCGAATCCCCGTCGCACCAAAAATTCTCGCCCTTTCAGCCGTGGGGGCGTTATAATATGACGATCAATCCCACTATTTGTTGATAAAAGAGTAGCCCAAGAGTTGGCGGTGGGTGGTGATGACTAGCTGCCTTCCCTCTAGTCTTACATTGCTAAATTAGGGACGGCTAGCGCAGATAGCCGTCGTGTAGCTTGCGCGAAATTCAAACCAAACCAAACCAAACCAATCCTGTCTTACGTTCATCTGACTTTGGTAAGGAAGTCAAACTAAAATGATATACAAGAGAACTGCATGACTAGAACCTAATTGTACACTTCGGTTTCAAAGCTGTTACTGTTGTTTTATTAACACAACTCTATCGAAGATAAATGAAAGGCATAGTTGTCTTTAAAACAAAGGCTCGGTTGGTGAACCTGCCAGCCCATACTTCACAGCAGTTTTGAGTTATTAGCACACTGCAAGAGAGGTGGTTTGTTTAAGAGCAAAGTTATTTTAATGTGCTATCTGCCGTGTCCACCGGGGATATGAAATCACGTGATTTTAGCGTTGTTTGTCCATAAACTTAACGCTCTCTCAACGGGGGACGTAATTGTCTGTCAAAACCTGCTATTTGGTCAGACAAAGAAATGTCCAATAAATGACGGTAGAGGCTACTTTCTGTTCTGTCAGTGTTAATATAGACTGATTGGTAGAATAGAATGGCACCTTGTCCTAAGATCTCTACTAGCTTAGCGATAACTCTGAGTGCTTATGACGCTAAAAATGAGGTTTCGATTCCAGTTGTGAACAGAGGAAGATAATTTTTTGTGTAGGATTGTGGCTCCAAAATTGTGGACAAAAATGAAACATTTTACGGTTCTTTCTAAGACAGTTGTTTCACAAATTTAGTATAAATCGAAATGAAACTTTAAGTAGCAAGAACAATGAAAATGGTTACCGAAGTACTGAAATGACCCAAACCAGTGACTGAAATCTACAACTTAGTTAAATATTATTGTCTTATTGTTAAAATATCATATTTTGGTTGATATACAAAGAAGCGTAAACAACTTTTGAAAACAAGTATCCCAACCATGTTTTCCTCCTAATATTCAGTTTCCTTTTACATCTGTGCTTATTGTGTGCTTTCTCTTAGACAAATTACTAACTAAGATAGATATAATTTGTTTCTTTGTTGAATTTCACGTGAAGCTATTCGAGGGCTATTCTACGTTAGCTACCCTTTAATTAAAAGTGGTACAGCAGAGGGCTCTATTAGTCAATACCATTCACCACCAATCCTTAGATTATTTTCTACCAACGAAGATAAGAATAAATTAACTTAAATTGAAAAACATAAACTCCAGCCAATCATATACTTATGAACCATTTTCTTAAACTCATTTAAATTTACTGTCTCAACAAGATTTGAAGACAATCCATTCCAAAATCCAACCACCCTGTTAGGAAAATAAAACTATCTTAGCTTAAGATGACTCATACCCTGCCAAACACCGTACCCTCTAGTTTACCCTTATCTATAAAAGCAGTAATCTTCTTGTCAAATGGTTTCTCAACATCCAGATACAACAAATCTACATCCTTACCCTCATAAATATAAGCAGTAATTTACTTGTCAAATGGTTTCTGAACATCTAGATACAACAAATCTACATCCTTACCCTCATCAATATAAGCAGTAGTCTTCTTGCCAAATGGTTTCTGAACATCCAGATACAACAAATCTACATCCTTACCCTCATCAATATAAGCAGTAATCTTCTTGTCAAATGGTTTCTGAACATCCAGATACAACAAATCTACATCCTTACCCTCATCAATATAAGCAGTAATCTTCTTGTCAAATGGTTTCTGAACATCCAGATACAACAAATCTACATCCTTACCCTCATCAATATAAGCAGTAATCTTCTTGTCAAATGGTTTCTCAACATCCAGATACAACAAATCTACATCCTTACCCCCATCAATATAAGCAGTAATCTTCTTGTCAAATGGTTTCTGAACATCCAGATACAACAAATCTACATCCTTACCTTCATCAATATAAGCAGTAATCTTTCCAAAAATGTCAAAAATTTGTAAGGCAAAATTTTTCCCTTAGTGAAATCATGCTGACTATCCAATAAAATTCTAAACTTCATTAAAACACTTTTTGAAACATCTTTCAACAGACTTTTTAAAACCTTTCTCACAACTATTTTAAGACTAATGGCTCTATGATAACTGAGACAATTGTTATCACTTCTTTTGAAAAGGAATTACATTAACTAACTTCCAACCCTCTGGTACCTACCAACCCATAGTAGTAAGTGGCTGAAAATATCTAATCTGAAACCTTCTTCAAACCCTTGGGGAAATATTATGAAACCCAGGAGTCTTATCATTTTTTAAACCTCCCAATTTTTTCTTAACCAGCTCAGGATTAGTGTAATTGTCTTGTTTCCATATATCAACTGTTCAAGACATGGAATATTGCTTAATTATTGTCAGCAAAAACCGAAAAAGAAACAAAATTTAATAACTCAGCCATTTTATTATCATCATACACGAGCATTCCCTATTACCCCTCAAGGGTCGTACCCCCATTCTAAGATTTTGTTAACCCTTAATGTACTCAAAGAAATCCTTACAGTTAAAGTTTACACTTTCATCCAACCTTTTCCCGTACAAACTCCGTGATGTCCTAATTTCCCGTTTCACTAACTTTCTCAATATTCTATAATTTCAAGAGGCTCCTGTAATACCATAAAAACATACGTTTATCATAACGTAATCATTATATAACTGAAATCCCTTTAGTCACGTCTATAAATTTGTTGTTGCACTACATATGCGCCTTACATCAAGGTTTCTACTGTTCATTCAGGCTTAGTTTATTACTCTGGCAAAACTTCGTCTAGACAACAATAAAGTTCGAAGAAGTCTCATAGCAACAGCACAGCCTAGACAACAAGAACCTCGTTCCTTTTATATTCTCGGCTTTTTGCCGGATTCACTGACTTTTCAAATTTAAGGCACTAACAGAGACGATGCAAGATGCAGAGAAGGCCTGGGGTACAGTTATACTCAAGTATACAAGAGATATGGTTGTGTTCAGTTATACAAATGGTGATCGAAATTTACGTTTATAGTACTCTCTAAAGAGAAACCACGCGAAAACGATTGCGAGACTCTACACGAGAATACACAGAATATCTTGAATACAGTAAGTTCTGAGCTTCATATTACATTTTTCTTTCTGAGCTATTCAGAAGGGCCATATTACATTCATATATCTCTCAGTGGAACACGAGGCCTTAAAAGAGTAAGTCATAGCAAATGGAAAAATGCTCATGCGCAGAAGAGGAATAATCATCTTGAAAATGGAGAACATATTAAAACTGAAACTTTGAAATAAGGAAAAACAAACGCGTCTGTAAAGGAAGAGACACATAAGATCCTTTCAAAGGCTGAAGATTTTCAAACCTTTCGAAATAAAAAAAACTGAACATGTTCTAGAATTTATGAGAAAGAACGAAGAAAATAAATTCTCGAAAATCTTTAAAATATTTTAAGATAAAGCAAATATTGTCGTGTTTAGTTGTTCATACTATTACTTAAATCTAATTATTAATTAGAAACATTTGTGTCACTAGATACTGTATATCATTACCGTTGCCACAAATATTTAGGCCACGTGGTTAAGGCAATCGAGTAATAATCCCAAGGTTCGAATCCCCGCCAGACTAAACATTTTCGCCCTTTCAGCCGTAGAGGCGTTATAATGTGACGTCCAATTCCACTATTCATTAGTAAAATAGTAGCCCAAGAGATGCTACATAAGGGACGGCGAGCGCAGATAGCCCTCGTGTAACTTTGCGCGAAATTCAAACCAAACAAGATTTGTATATACTTTTTAGGCTTTATCGTTGCAAGTTAAAAATGGGTGAAACAGTACTTTGTTTTTTATTACAAATAACATTCAAGGAGTTGATTCTAAAGTTTTAGTTTTCTCTCGTACACCAACTAAGTTCATCAACTGTTCTCAACTCCTTGTCACTCTTGTCTGACCAAGTATTTTAGTGTTATTATTTTCGGCCGAAAAAAGAGGCAGAAAATGTGATGTTCTGTGACGGAATATGAACCGTGGACCCTCGTAATCCCAATCTTAACATGATAACCACAAACTCTACCCAATCCTAGAATATATTAAACTGAAAACTGGTGTTACAGATTCTTTAATCACTAATAAATGGCCCGGCATGGCCAGGTGGGTTAATGCGTTCGACTGGTCATTTGAGGGTCTGGGGTTGTAATCCCCGTCGCACCAAACAAGCTCGCTCTTTCAGCCGTGGGGGCGTTATAATGTGTCGGACAATCCTACTATTTGTTAGTAAAAGAGTAGCCCAAAAGTTGGCTATCGGTGGTGATGGCTAGCTGCCTTTTCTCTAGTCTTACAGTGTTAAATTAGGGACGGCTAGCGGAGATAGTTCTCGTGTAGCTTTGCGCGAAATTTAAAACAAATAAACGCTAATAAATAACACCTTTAATTTTTTATCCATGAGAACAACCCCCATTAGTGGGGTAGCGATATATTTACGGACATACAGAGCTTAAATTTGGCGTTCGATTCACTGTATTAGACAGATCCAAGATAATCGTTTGAGTAGCTTTGCAATAAAACAAACAAACCATGAGGGCATAGTGAGAAATGGTAATAGCTAACTAAACCTAAATAACTCCTATCAAGTGTAATTAAACTACATTTTCTAGTTATCAGAAGTATTGCTGTTTGAAGTTCTCTGTGTCTGATGTTGTTATTCAGTTGTTTACCATTCTCTCGATCTCTTTATTATTCACAATAGCTACAGCTTTCTCTTAATGAAAAGCGAAATCATGAAATAGCTTTAAATGTGAGTCTACATTTCTATTCTAGTTACTGGCCCGGCATGGCCAAGTGTGTTAAGGCGTGCGACTCATAATCTGAGGGTCGGGGGTTCGCATCCCCCTCGCGCCAAACATGCTCGCCCTTCCAACCGTGGCGGTGTTATAATGTGACGGTCAATCCCACTATTCGTTGGTAAAAGAGTAGCCCATGAGTTGGCGGTGGGTGGTGATGAGTAACTGCCTTCCCTCTAGTCTTACACTGCTAAATTAGGGACGGCTAGCACAGATAGCCCTCGAGTAGCTTTGTGCGAAATTCAAAAACAAAAAATCTATTTACTAGTGTTGGCGAATTAATTTAATACGTTTTTATCTGAAGAAACAACAATTAATAACGCAAGTAATTTTATTTTTATCAGTAGGAAAGTTATTAACGAAGTCTAATGAACTGCTGTCCAGGTGTGCTGTTTTTTTGTCCTTGTGCAATTATCACTCAAGGACCTTTAGCTCAGTTTCAATTAGGTAGTTAGATTTTTTTACCCAAAATAACGTTAATTGGATTTTATTTCTGGTTTGAATTTCACGCAAAGCTGCAACAGTTTGTTTGTTTTTTGAATTTCGCGCAAAGCTACACGAAGGCTATCTGTGTTAGCCATCCCTAATTTTGCAGTGTAAGACTAGAGAAAAAACAACTAGTCATTACCACCCTCCGCCAATTTTTGGGCTACTTTTTACCAATGAATAGTTGGATTCACCGTAACATTATAACTCCCAAGGCTGAAAGGACGAGCATGTTTGATGCGAAGGGGATTCAAACTCGCAACCCTCGGATTACCAGTCGAGTGCCTTAACCACCTGGCCACGTGGGGTCTTTATTTCTACCATGTGACTATTTAATCCTAACTTTTTCCAACTGTTATACAGCTGTAAACTGTGAAAAAACTGAGGGAACTTCGTATCGTCTGTTTGTTTCGTTACATGTGTAATACAATCTATATTTCAGCATTTTCCAGCACGTGCTCTGTGTTATTTTATAGGTGTAAGAATCGATTCAGTAAAATATCGAAGTTCAGTTTATTTTTCACTAACACAAAAATCTCTTTCGGAATGATATATACTTTTCTAAGATAAGTGGTTTTAATATTCTTTATATTTACTTACCATCTAATTAAATAGCTTCTTCTACCTATTCATTCAATGTATCTTTTCATCACTTCTTCAAAACACGTGCACATTTTTGTTTATTTTTCCATTTTCTCATCTCGGCAAAGCGGAAAACCTACGGACTTACAACGCTAGAAATCGGGTTTCGACACCCGCGGTGAGCAGAGCACAGATGGTCCATTGTGTAACTTTGTGCTCAGCTTAAATCAAGCCATGTTGACCACCTTCGAAGTCTTCCATTTCTTTTCTGTTCAAACAGTTCATATTATTTATTTATTCGTGTACGCGCATGAGTTCCATTTTTTTTTCTTATTTCCAATCTTACTCTTAAGCTACTTCCGTCGTATAAAAATACTTGTACATCTTAATCTGGTCCGTAAGTAAATAGGATTGGTATCTTCTCGTTTTCTTAAGTATTGCATCACTTACGTTTCCTCTCTTATCTTGTCTACTACTCCAAACCTCCTTAATATTTTAACTTGTCTCCATCATTCTCCTAAATCCATGGCTTCCATTTATTATTTATGTTAATTTCAATATCTCTTATTGCTCCATTGTTAAACATTGTAAGCCATTTTTTGTTTTATTCTAACCATTTATGAGAAAGATTATCAAACTCTCTTCATATCTCCTACATGAGAGGCCCTGACATGGCCAAGTGGTTACGGCGCTCGACTCGTAATCTGAGGGTCACGGATTCGAATCCCCATCACACCAAACGTGCTTGCCCTTTCAGTCGTGTGGGCATTATAATGTGACGATCAATCCCACTCTTCGTTGGTAAAAAAGAAGCCAAAGAGTTGACGGTGGGTGGTGATGACTAGCTCCCTTCTCTTTAGCCTTACACTGCTAAATTAGCGACGGCTAACGCAGATAGCCCTCGAGTAGCTTTGCGCGGAATTCAAAACAAACCAAACTTACATCAGTACCCCTGCAATTAAGTGTCATACATAATTCAATATATATCTGTCTCTTTCTGGAGTACATCTCTCGCATCTACTTTTCTATATGACATCTCTATAATTTTACCCCAAACATTAATATTAATGAAAATAACATATCAAGGAGTTAAATAAGCAAAATAACATATTCCTTCCGAATTTATCAAATATTTTAAATTCAATATAGGACTTTAGTGCTTCGTAATTCTAACAGGTTGTGTAATTGTAACGTCACGTGATACTGACTCGATGGATTATTTTTCAACTTGTTCTTTCTAAATTATTTTGTAGTTATTGAGTTTCTAGAACCTAATCAGTTACAGGAATTTCCTATAATATGCTATCATTTTTCATTTTGAGACAAATTGCGTTGCGAATGTCGTTCGTCTCAAGAACTAATATTCTAACATCTAATCTACCTGGAGTTAAAGTAAAAATTCCCTACTCCAGTTGTCATCACAAGTTATTATAACTTGTGATGTGCGTAAGCCACCACTATAAGAACTAGGAAAACGCTGTTAAAAACACTGCAACCTTTTAATCTATTGTGTTTCAAGCATTGTTTTTTTTAGTAATGAAACCTGTTATTTAAAACTGAACAATAACTGTATGTGTTTAAAACAAAGATATATCGATGTATCTCAGAACGGCTGGTATGGGTGTTAACACTTTTATTGAAAAGCAGAGAACAACGTTTTGACCTTCCTAGGTCATCTTCAGGTTAGGGAAGGACGAAACGGTGTTCTCTGCTTAACAGTAAAAGTGATAATGCCCATACCAGACGTTCAGAGATACATTTTTATTTCAGTTGGGTTTCTTGTCATCATGAAAGAAGCATTGAGTTTCGATACGCTTTATGACGTAAACGTGGTACACGATATTTTTGCAACTAAAACTGAATATTAGTATAACCGAAATATAAAAACTGTCTGATTGATTGCAAAAACAGAAGTAACTAAAACAACCTTTGATGGCAAATGAGTAATAAAAACAGTCTTATAAACTCGTGATGACGAGAAACGTGCTTGAAGTAAAAATTTATCTCAGCAGTCCTTAGATACAGTTTCATAAATTATATGTAATTAGTCAATAGACAAAATATTTTTAGGAATATCTAAAGAAATGTAAAGAATAGGTGGTAACCGAAAAAATAAACATTGAGTATGACGTAACAGATGGAAATTTCCATAAAACTGAAGAGAACAAAGGTACGTCATCTGGAAGTAGTGGAAGAAGAAGAGAACAAAGGTACGTCATCTGGAAGTAGTGGAAGAAGAAGAGAACAAAGGTACGTCATCTGGAAGTAGTGGAAGAAGAAGAGAACAAAGGTACGTCATCTGGAAGTGGTGGAAGAAGAAGAGAACAAAGGTACGTCATCTGGAAGTAGTGGAGGAAGAAGAGAACAAAGGTACGTCATCTGGAAGTAGTGGAGGAAGAAGAGAACAAAGGTACGTCATCTGGAAGTAGTGGAAGAAGAAGAGAACAAAGGTACGTCATCTGGAAGTAGTGGAAGAAGAAGAGAACAAAGGTACGTCTCTGGAAGTAGTGGAGGAAGAAGAGAACAAAGGTACGTCATCTAGAAGTAGTGGAAGAAGAAGAGAACAAAGGTACGTCATCTGGAAGTAGTGGAGGAAGAAGAGAACAAAGGTACGTCATCTGGAAGTAGTGGAAGAAGAAGAGAACAAAGGTACGTCATCTGGAAGTAGTGGAAGAAGAAGAGAACAAAGGTACGTCTCTGGAAGTAGTGGAGGAAGAAGAGAACAAAGGTACGTCTCTGGAAGTAGTGGAGGAAGAAGAGAACAAAGGTACGTCTCTGGAAGTAGTGGAGGAAGAAGAGAACAAAGGTACGTCTCTGGAAGTAGTGGAAGAAGAAGAGAACAAAGGTACGTCATCTGGAAGTAGTGGAGAAAGAAAACATCTCAAAATGTAGCGGGAAAGGACAAGTGACGATAAATAGGTAGTGAAACGACAGATAAGTGACAATAAATAAGTAGTGAAACGACAAGATAAATCATCATAAAGGGGCAGTGGAAAAAGACAAGATAAGTGACAATAAATAGGTAATGAAAAAGACAAGATAAGTGACAATAAATAGGTAGTGAAACGACAAGATGAGTCATCATAAAGGGCAGTGGAAAAAGACAAGATAAGTGACAATAAATAGGTAATGAAAAGGACAAGATAAGTGACAATAAATAGGTTTTGTTTTTAGAATTTCGCACAAAGCTACTCGAGGGCTATCTGTGCTAGCCATCCCTAATTTAGCAGTGTAAGACGAGAGGGAAGGCAGCTAGTCATCACCACCCACCGCCAACTCTTGGGCTACTCTTTTACCAACGAATAGTGGGATTGACCGTCACATTATAACGCCCCACGGCTGGGAGGGCGAGCATGTT
The DNA here is from genome assembly GCF_004210375.1 of Tachypleus tridentatus. Lineage (NCBI taxonomy): Eukaryota > Metazoa > Arthropoda > Merostomata > Xiphosura > Limulidae > Tachypleus > Tachypleus tridentatus. Next base: position 11,420,119 of record NC_134833.1, read on the forward strand.
TGGCGCGAAGGGGATTCAAACCCGCGACCCTCGGATTACGAGTCGCACGCCTTTACACACTTGGCCATGCCGGGCCCAATAAATAGGTAGTGAAACGACAAGATAACTTATAAATAAGCAGTGGAAAAAGACAAAATAAGTGACAATAAATAGGTAATAAAAAAGGACAAGATAAGTGACAATAAATAGGTAGTGAAACGACAAGATGAGTTATCATAAATGGACAGTGGAAAAGGGCTTAGAAAAGACATTGTAAAGAATGGTAGTGGAAATAGACAAATTATAAAGATATCTTAAAGCATAAACGAGATGGAAATGATTGAGTTTTGGAAACAATACAAACAATGTGTTAAACTGTCTGGAAGGTAAGTTGATGATAAATACATGGTTCAACTTCTACCGGTGTGCACAGCAAATAGCCAACTGTGGCTTTGCTCTGACAAGAAATAAACAAAAGTTATGATAAGTTATTATGTTAAATAATCATCTTAAAATAACGAATATGTTTGACGCCATAATTAAAAGTAATTTACATGTATCTTATCATTTATTATTTGACTCTGTGTGTAATTGTTTGTTTGTTTAGCAGCGGTATCCTCTCGCAGTGTTAGATCTAGCAGGGTCAAACTTGTCAGGATGACTCAGAGTGGCTCTGTGGCGTCAGAAAAAGGGTATCAACGGGGCTAATAAGCCTCCAGAAAAATCACCCAGATGTCATGTAGCTTTAGAGGTAAACTTATACGATTATTTAATTCAAATATCGCATCAAATCTCGTCTTTCTGACCCCCCTAAGAATCCCAGGAGTGACATTTTCGAATCTTTTTAGTACCCTCACTAGAGAGAACAAACTTCACATGTACTCAGGTGTCATGTACTGATTTTATAACAAATTTGTTTTGATAATGAGACGCCTGTTGTTAACTGGGTTTTCTGTAACTAATACAAGGGGTCTCTGAGCCACGCAGCTCATATTGTTTTGCTAGTCATGTTAAGTTTTGAATTTATGGTGAAATGAAAATCATTAGCGTATTATAATACTATGCTCAATATAAAGAACGAACACACCATTGCATAATATGTTTTATAACGTTGATATATAAGTGTTTGTTAACGTGCATTTTTCCTCAGACAATGCTCGTGCGGCTGTGTTTGTTTCCATAAATGATTTTTTTTATGTTTTAGATCTTCCCTTTTAAACTTCCAAATAGTTCTTTTCTTGTTTCATTTGTCTTGAGAGTGTTACTCGTGTCTTTTTGTTAATTTGTTGTTATTATTACGAAGGTAGGATTTTTGTTCCACATGAAATATTTGTCAGCTTGAGCCGTTCAGTTTGTGAAATGGTAATCTGGTCTGGAAAAACCGGAAAATGAAAAACGGAACGGAGATCCGTCGCTATTCTTCCAAGACAATCGATCTGCTGGCTAAGTTGACACGTTTGCCCAAAGGGAACGAGTCTTCATCTTCCCATAGTGCATCACTACTTTTTAGGTGAAGTTAAGAGTTACAGTCGAGTTCGACGAACGTATTCACTCGACCGACGTAGTTAAACAAAAACAAAGCGTTAGTTTACGGCAATGTTCAGAACAATGAACGTTGAAAGTTATTGAATATCACGTTCGTAATTTATAGGAATTATATCTGTATTCACACAGTTAAAACTAGTAAATTAATTATTAACACTTTGGAATGTTTTTTTAAATTCTTTGAAAATGTGAAAAAATAAAATATATGCAATTGTTTCTTATCTAATTTCATCTCTAGTGTTTTCTTACTCGATTCTGTGAACGAGGTTTTACCTTCTTGTTGTTAGGCTGTAAAAGGGATTTTGCTGTATAACCTGTTCGTCTTTCTGTCGAGCTTTAAGTCCTGTAGTAATCATTGCCCTAACTGTAACACCAGAAGAAATAAACTAAACATGACGTCACTTTATCGATAGGACCATAGCATCTGTCTTTTTTCGTTCTAGGCCGAGTGGTTAAGGATCTTGATTCGCAATCAGAGGGTCGTGGGTTCAAACCCCCGTGCCACCAAACATGCTCGCCCTTTCAGCCGTGGGTGCGTTATAATGTGACGGTCAATCCCACTATTCGTTGGCAAAACAGTAGCCCAAGAGTTGGCGGTGGGTGGTGATGACTAAATTCCTTGTCTCTAATGTTCCACTGATAAATGAGGGACGGCTAGCGCAGATAGTCATCGTGTCGCTTTGCGCAAGTTTCAAAATCAAACAAACAAATCTCTGTAACCACCAGTTTAAAATCTAATTACTTACGCCTTCAGCAAAAATCATGTCTGGATGAGGAATTTCGTAGGGAAGAATCCCCCCTAAGGCATTCATGGATTGCGGTCTCACTTCATCTGCTGAAGAGAGCTGTTTGAGAAAGAAGTGTTTAAAATTAGAGAGATCGTGGAAAAAGAAAAGAAAGGATGGTCGTTTTATCCATTAATGATGATGTGTGTGTGTTTTCTTATAACAAAGCAACCTCAGGCTTTCTACTGAGTAGTTCACCGAGGGGAATCGAGCCCCTGAATTTAGTGTTGTACCAGCGGAGGACCCATTGAGTGAGAACAATATCTTTGGTGATTTTTTTCTTCTTTTATGACCACAAAATGATTCCGTGAATAGAAATAAAAATGATTTTTGTCTTAACAAAGTCACATCTGGCTACCTGCTCTTCTACCCAGAGGAATCTAACTCTGGATTTTAGTAGTGTAAATGCGAAAACTTACCGATATTCCAGCGGGTGTTCATGTTTTTTTTTTGTTATCTTGAATTGGATTGGTTTGTTTTGAATTTCGCGCGAAGAAACACGAGTGAAATGTGCACTAGCCGTCCCGAAGTTTCCAGTGATAGACCAGAGGGAAGGCAGCTAACCATCTTGTTTGCTTGTTTGTAATTAATCACAAAGCTACACAATAATTATCCGTATCTGTGCTCTGTCCATCAAGAGTTTCGAAACCCGATTTATAGCGTTGTAAATCTGTATACATAACTGTGTCAGTGGGAAGGTGTGCTTTTCATCTTGAAAACAAAACATTAAGTTGACAAAAACAACTTTTACATATAAGTTTTGAAAAATTATTAATAATTAAATAATTTTATTTAAATGCAGTTAATTTCTTTTGAATTTCGCCTGAAGCTACACGAAGGCTATTTGCACTAGCCGTCCCTAATTTAGCAGCGTAAGACTAAAGGGAAGGCACAAGTCATCACCACCCACCGCCAACTCTTTTTACTAAAGAATAATAGGATTAAACGTTACATTATAACGCCCCCACGTCTGAAAGAGTGAACATATATGGTGGGACGGGAACTAAAACTCGGAACCTCAGATGACAAATCGAGCACCCGAACCACCTGGTCATGCCGGCGCCTTAAAATGCAGCTTGTTCATACATTGATTTAAAACAAAATGTCACTTTTTAAGCTCCGAAAAATAGTTGAGTCTATGTATTTGTTTGTATGTTTGTAGTATAAAGCTATAATGCTACACAATGTATAAAGCTACAGAATGGGCTATCTGTGCTCTGTCGACCGCAGTTTCTACAGTTGTGAGTTGAAGACATACAGCTGTGTCACTTGAGGGGGCGTTGTGTTTCAAAAATATTTTTAATGTTAAAAGTTAATTGGGAAATAAAATTATATTCCAAAGGATTATGGTTAATAAAAGTTGTTTATTCGTATAGAATTTTTTGCTTTATTTTATAAATTGAATACAGCATCTTGGAAATAGGACGAAACCAGAAACCCTGATACAACAATTCTTTTATTTAATACAAAATCCGCTGAATTTTTTATGGCGCTATCGTCTTCCAGGTTTTCCGTATGCATGTTGCAAAATGAAAGAAAAAAAGAACAAACACAAAGCATAGGAATACACATAATAAATAATACACATAATAAATAATATACATAATAAATAATACACATAATAAATAATACACATAATAAATAATTTTTGTTTTGTTTTTTTGTGGAATTTCAAGCAAAGGTACTCGAGGACTATCTGTGCTAGCCGTCCCTAATTTAGTAGTGTAAGACTAGAGGGAAGGCAGCTAGTCATCACCACCCACTACCAACTCTTGGGCTACTCTTTTACCAACGAATAGTTGGACTGACCGTCACATTATAACGCCCCCACGGCTGAAAGGGCGAGCATGTTTAGGGCGACCGGGATGCGAACCCGCGACCCTCACATTACGAGTCGCACGCCTTAAGACGCTTGGCCATGCCGGGCCATAATATATAATACACATAATATAATAAATGGACGATACTATTATTTTGTTCTATTCTGCTGCAGAATTTTCTTTTTTTATTTTTTTTTATTTTTGTTACCATTGTGATGCAGTACTTTTAAACCCAGTTTAATGTCTTGTCTCTATCAACCGCATGAGGCCCGGCATGGCCAGGTGGGTTAAGGCGCTCGACTAGTAACCTGAAGATCGCGACTTCGAATATCCGTCGCACCAAACATGCTCGCTCTTTCAGCCGCGGGGGCGTTATAATGTGACTGTCAATCCCACTATTCGTTGGTAAAAAAGTAGCCCAAGAGTTGGCGGTGGGTGGTGATGACTAGCTGCCTTTCCTCTAGTTTCAAACTGCTTAGTTAGGGACGGCTAGCGCAGGTAGTCCTCGTGTAGCTTTGCGCGAAATTAAAAAAAAATCTATCAACCGCAGTTTCTTAAACATTGTCCAAACCGATTTGTTGTTGAATTATCAACCGACAGACAGACTCAAGAACAGTGAAATCTTTGTTACTGTTTGTAAATATTTCAACGTTGTTCCTTTCTCATGAAATTCTTTTTAAGCTTTTATTTATTTCATAATTATACATTTTTCACATAATCTAATTTGACCTTTTGTGATAGTTCATGGTGATCGCTTGACAACCAGAAGCCAGACAGGTGGAAGAATAAGAAGAAACAAACAAATGAGAATCGATAAGATCGAAGATTATTCGCGATTTTCCTTCTTTACTTGTCTAATAAGAAAAATATCAACCAGCCAAACATTTACAGATGCACAGTCGAGCAAAATCGATAGTTTTACTCTGTTCGGAAAATAACGTTTTCTTCTTGTTTTATCATGCTGTGTTACAGTGGATGAAAGTTACTTTATATCACAGTGTTTCCCTTTCTACTCTTTTAACGTTTAACTCGAAGTCCAACTGCCAATATAAAAGTCGAATGTTAAGTTAAATATAAAGCCAGCAATTTCATGTCAAGGAATTACATTTTTAATGCGACTTTTATTTTTAGAAATGTAAAATAAAGTTCTTGACAGTTGAATTATCTTAATTGTAATCGACTTCACATAAGATTACTGTCTGTTGTATGTCGTTTTGTTGTTTGTTTTGAGGCACAAGAAATAGTTCCTTTGATTGTTTTTCTTTTCAATTGGAGATTTTATGGAATAGCATTAAACTAGTGGGTTCGAATCCTGGTCGCACCAAAAATGCTCGCCCTTTCAACCGTGGGGGTGTTATAAGTGACGATCAATCCCACTATTCTTTGGTAAAGGAGTAGCCCAAGACTTGACGGTGAGTGGTGATGACTAACTGCTTTTCCTCTAGTCTTACACTGCTAAATTAGGGATGGCTAGCGCAGATAGCCCTTGTGTAGTTTTGCGCGAAATTCAAAACAAAACAAAAACAAATCATTGAATCAGTCAGAAGATGAAACTCAAATTCTGAGAACGTTGCCAAAGATGACACCCAACTACTGAATACCTTGTTCAAGATGGCACCCAACTACTGAATACCTTATCCAAGATGGCACCCAACTACTGAATACCTTGTCCAAGATGGCACCCAACTAGTGAATACCTTGTCCAAGATGATACCCAACTACTGAATACCTTGTCCAAGATGATATCCAACTACTGAATACCTTGTCCAAGATGGCACCCAACTACTGAATACCTTATCCAAGATGATACCCAACTACTGAATACCTTGTCCAAGATGGCACCCAACTAGAGAATACCTTGTCCAAGATGGCACCCAACTACTGAATACCTTGTCTGTGGTGTCACCCAACTACTGAGTACAATGTCTAAGATGGTCAGTTTTGCTTTCAGAATGTTTTTTATCCTTATTTTCATAGTCTCTGCACATCTATCTTATGAGCGCTGTGTTTGTCACAGTAAAATCTAATGATTGTTCGTAGAATGAAATACAAACTGTTCTCTTCAGTTCAGTTCACAAAACAAGCTAACGTGTACATTAAAAACTCTTCTAGCTGAGTCAAATATAAATCATTATAAGAAATGAAAGCACAAACTATAGGATATTATACAAAAGTACCGGTGTACGCCCGTTTCTATTTTATCATCAATCTACGTAAGTAGTGAGAGGTCGAAATCATCCATCTTCGCTCAGAACTAAAGACAGTTACGTCTCTGATGGCTGTTACTAATTAACTATATCACTGATGGTTTCTTTTTTCCATTGAAGTGTTATTGTTGAAATGTCTGAATTTAAATAGGACATCAAAGTAACGAAACCAATTAAACGTTTTGTTTAATAGCCATCATTTAAACCATTTAGTACATCCTTGTCATCGAGTTCTCCATCATTTAAACCATTTAGTACATCCTTGTCATCGAGTTCTCCATCATTTAAACCATTTAGTACATCCTTGTCATCGAGTTCTCCATCATTTAAACCATTTAGTACATCCTTGTCATCGAGTTCTCCATCATTTAAACCATTTAGTACATCCTTGTCATCGAGTTCTCCATCATTTAAACCATTCAGTACATCTTTGTCATCGAGTTCTCCATCATTTGCTAACTTTTCTTCGGGCTAGTTGTGTAAAAATTTATATTCTGGAATACTACAAGTTTGCTTAAACACTTTGAAATAGTACATATAAATAACAATAAAGAGGGACATTTGGCATCTCATATAACAACAAAGTAAATAGATTGCTGGTATTAAACTATGACATTCGCATATAAACAAGGAGCAACGTCGCCATTAGAGTCTGATTCGAGTAATCATCTTTCTCCAGCTTAGGGTCAATTAATCATACATTTGTTTAACAAAGTTTTAAATATAAAAGTCACGAAAATCTGTAGATAAAGGTAGAAGACTATTCTAGAAACATTAGCATCTTTCATCCATGTGACGAGCCGTCCTATTCGTCGCTCTATAACAAATTGATGTATTCTTTATCATTCATAAATCATGACTTTTAGCCATTTAACAATGTCTACGCCACGTGTACTTTCGCGCACATTTCCAGCCAATTAATGTGTACATTTTGCCTTGAGACAAAAGTAATGCCGGTTGTTCTGTACGTAATAGCGGACAACTCCGCCCTCACTCTGGTAAGGCCTGTTTCAGTTGATTTTACGCCACTAATTATAGTTTTACTCTACATTTGTGTCGCTATGGTTTGTTCTGAATTTCGCAAAAAAACTACACGCAAACTATGTGTGTCAGGTGTCTGTAATTTAACAGCGAAAGATCAGAAGTAAGGTCACAAAAGTCACCATGAGCTAATGTTTTATCAACGAATAGTGGGATTGACCATAATTTTATAATACAACTAAAAGGGCAAACGTGTTTAGGGTGATGTGGATTCGAACCCGCGACCCTCGGAGTTGGAGTCGAGCGCCGTAACTACCTGGTCAAACCGGACCGCTGATACAAGAGATATGAAGAGAGTTTGAGTATATTTCTCAGAAACAGTGGGAATGAATAAAACAAAAGATGGATAAAAATGTTTAATAAAGGCAATAAGCGACCCTCACATTACGAGTCAAGCGCCCCCTAACCATCTGGTCAAAGCGTGCCTGGTGACATCTTACCAAAATCTTAAGTTTAAAACAAAAGTTGTCTCAGTGGTGGAGCTCTGAATTTCAGAACCAGGTTGGGATTGTTGCGATACACTGAGCTGTTCCCCGTACTTTAACCTGAAGGTGTGTTAAAGTAGTAATGGTCGATCCCTTTATGTAAATAGTAGGTGGTAGGGTGCTGCTAAGGAGGTGTCTTCCTTCTGGTTAGTAGTTAAAATTAGGGACATTTATAAACAACATTAGTAAGTTCTTCATAACTGCAAATAACTTTAATAAATTCAAATGCTAGCTAATACTTAATAAAATATAACTCATAGAAAATTTGTTGTTATATCCATATTTGATAATTTTTCGAGAAAGTTTACGAACTTGGTTGGATCTGAACATCCAAGCAGCCTTTTCACGTGTTTTTTTATGCATATATAATCAACCATGTGTTTCTCTGTCCTTTGTTGTTGTTGTTGCAAATATAACGGAACAGTCATCCCCCTGTTGGTATGTTTAAACAGTCATCTATCTGTTGGTATGTTTAAACAGTCATCCATCTGTTGATATGTTTAAATAGCCAGCCATCTGTTTGTATGTTTAAATAGCCATCCGTCTGTTGGTATGTTTAAATAGCCATCCACCTGTAAGATTATGCATGTATTTGTCTTTATATCTAGATTTTAATTTTGTGTTTTTTTTTTAATCACGGACAAAACACATTAATAGATAATTTCAGTTAATTGGATAAGAAAATAAATATATAAATAAAATATCCAATTGACTTTATCCAATATACACTAAATCGTAAAATAATATGTACAGGCCTTATATATCACAAACCTTCACATTGATTGCCACAACATTCAGCAACGTACAATGTAGTTTCATTTATCACAGTTTATTCATGACAACCCAGGAAGATTCTTATCTGAGGAAAAGATTAAAACCATTCAAGGAAACCAGGAACTAATTTCACGTAATTTGTCTTTTTTTTATTTCATTCTGACCAAACTTTCATCTGCTTTTCGAAGGTCTTGCCCAAAGTTTCGAGTTGCTTCCTTTTAGAGGGTCTTTGAACATTACAGCTTACAAAATTATGTTTGTTTTGTTTGTTTGTTTTGAATTTCGCACAAAGCCACTCGAGGGCTATCTGTGCTAGCCGTCCCTAATTTAGTAGTGTAAGACTAGAGGGAAAGCAGCTAGTCATCACCACCCACCGCCAACTCTTGGGCTACTCTTTTATTAACAAATAGTGGGATTGACCGTGACATTATAATGCCCCCATGGCTGAAAGGGCGAGCATGTTTGACGCGTTGGGGATGCGAATCCGCGACCCTCAGATTACGAGTCGCACGCCTTAACAGCAACCAATAGAAGTCAACAAATAAGCTCTGTGCAAAGGCTGTGCGTAGTGTCACGTGCTTAACAAGGATATTCTTATCGCTGGCGTAAAATATTGAAATATATTCAATTAGTGTTAGATATTTAAATACTGATAAAAGTTTAATTCATACTACTGCAGGGCGTATATCTACAAGTCATTCTGGCGTAACAGAGAACAAACTCCAATTAATTCAGTGGTTTAAACAAATACGCAATTGAAATCAGTCAAGCATGCAATCATTCCATTACACGAATCACACTTAAAGTGCTTTTCTCTGATGATTATAAATGGATATTAATAATGCGCTACAAGCAGTTAATATTATTTTCGTAATTTTGACTCTTACGGATTTGGCTTAACGAGGCAAGAATTCGCGCTAATTAGTTATATTCTGATTACGTGATCTAGTGCGTGTTAGAAATTGGCTTATTAAATCACGGTGTTTTTCTTCAGTCTAACGTGCAACCACGTCTATGCTTGGTGAAGTACAGTTCTCTTCATATCCTGAACAAGGTGCGTCATGCGACACAACTTAAACAATCCGCCGAAACTAATAAAGCGACTAAACCGATATATTAAATATTTTCAAACAATGGGCACACATTCAGATGTTGAGTTTGACGATAGTGTTCATTCTAAAAATGTTTAAACATTACAGTTCACTGAAAGAAATAACATCGTAGCAAGGATATAAATACCATTGAGTAGTAATTATCTGAATCAAAGGTTGTAATGTACACTTACAAAAAGTGACTTTAGTATACATTCAGTGACTTTAGTGATACGTTCAGCGACTTTAGTGATACATTGAGTGACTTGGTGATACATTCTGTGACTTTAGTAATACATTGAATGATTAGTGATAATTTTACTGACTTCAGTGATACTTTCAGTGACTTTAGTGATAGATTGAGTGACGTTGGTGATTCATTCAGTGACTTTAACGATACATTGAGTAACTTTAGTGATACATTCAATGAGTTTAGTAATACATTGAGTGACGTTTGTGAGTCATTCTGTGATTTTAGTAATGCATTCTGTGACTTTAGTGACACATTCAGTGACTATCGTACTACATTGAATTACTTTAGTGATCTATTCAGTGACTTTGGTGATACATTCAGAGGCTTTAATGATACATTCAGTAACTTTAGTGACACATTCAGATACATTTGTGATATATTGAGTGACGTTGGTGATTCATTCAGTGACTTTAGTAATACACTGAGTAACTTTGGTGATACATTCAGTGACTTTAGTAATACACTGAGTAACTTTGGTGATAATTTCAGTGACTTTTGTGATACATTCAGTGTCTTTAGTAGTGCATTGAGTGACTTTGGTGATACATTCAGTAACTTTAGTGATACGTTCAGTAACTTTAACGATACATTGAGAAACTTAATGATACATTCAGTGAGTTTAGAAATACATTGAGTGATGTTTGTGATACATTCAGTGACTAAAATTTGTTTTCTGTATATCCACAGTTGCACAGCTTCCACACGAAAAATGACTTTCATATCACATTTCATTTCACAATCTACTTTCATACATGACATTTCATTTCACAATCTACTTTCACACATGACATTTTATCTTAGAATCTACTTTCACACATGACATTTTATCTTAGAATCTACTTTAACAAAAGACATTTCATTTCACAATCTACTTTAACAAAAGACATTTCATTTCACAATCTACTTTAACAAAAGACATTTTATCTTAGAATCTACTTTAACAAAAGACATTTTATCTTAGAATCTACTTTAACAAAAGACATTTCATTTCACAATCTACTTTAACAAAAGACATTTTATCTTAGAATCTACTTTAACAAAAGACATTTTATCTTAGAATCTACTTTAACAAAAGACATTTTATCTTATAATCTGCTTTAACGAAATTTTTTTTCCCAGAGTCTACTTTCATGTGACATTTTACATGACTATAGATTTTCTATGGTCATTAAAACAAACACCTAAGTTACATGACTACAAGTTCTTTACGTTCAGTAAAACAGTTCTCCATGTTCATTACTCTGTGTTAGTTGTAATTTCGGTTATTTGTTGCTATTAAACCTTTATCGAGTAACTGTACTCGATTTTACCTAACCTTGAAATGCTTTTGAATAACAGGTTTGGTTGTGATCCACTCTTACTGTCACTCGCTTCACGCTAAATTATTTCATTATATAAACAACACGTGTGATTCAAGTTTTTCCTTGTTGGCTCAGATGTAATCTTAAAGGCTTATAAAGCTAAAATTCAGAATTCGATCCTCCAGATGGGCACAGCAAAGCTGCCCAGTGGAACAGCGTTATGTCTGCGGACTTTTAACACTAGAATCGGGTTTCAATGCCCGTGGTGGACAGAGCACAGATGGCTTATTGTGTTGCTTTAACTTCAAACAAACAAGCAAGCATAGCACAGTTTGCCCATTTACTTACCAACAATCAAAAACCTTAAAGCTTAGAAAATGAGAATAATGAAACATACAAACATGAGACTTGCACTGGAGGCCACGTTCTAACTTACGTATTTCTATCTGAGTTAAAGTTGGCACTGATGAAGACAAAACAAGTTTACTTGATGTATGGTTTCTCTCTTCCTTGCACTGCAGCGCTCTTCCTTCTTGATAATTATTTTTAGAAATAAAAGAAGTTTAGCTCTCAAGGTTTATATTTAATTATAACCTTGATAAACAGAACCCAAAACGATGCAAAAGATGAAAAAAAAAAAAAAGTCAAAGTACTTTGAAAAATAAAAAGTTAGTGAATAACATTGCTCACATTGTCGGATTCTGTGGGCAGCGAAAATAAATTTGGGAAAATATTTTTTGTATCTCATATGGCCAAACAAGTTGTTTGTTGTTAAGTACATAGCTACACAATGGACTATCTGCGCTGTCTTTGCAACAGGTATTGGGATTCAGATTTCAGCATTATAAGACTTCAGGCGGAGCCACTTGAATAAACCTAAGTTCGTAGATAGGAAAAGTCAACTCTTAAAAACCTATAGCTATATCGTATCATCTTAAACCTTTCTGTCTATTTATAGATTCACAACCCTGAAAAGAGAAAATATTACACGCAGTTCTGGTCGTTTTGTGTTGTTAGAATGGTAAGTTTGCAAAAGTGTATTTAAGCCTAGAATTCACACAAATAAAATACAAAGTTTTCATAATAGTCGATAATTTAAGTTATTTTATTAAGCAGTATTATCATAAATGCACTTTTAAGACTTGATAGTTTTAGATTAAGTGTTATCCATATGATGTTATATTTCATGTCTCACTCTCTACTGTGCAGTAGAAACCTGACCAACGAATTAAGTTAACATATCTCAATTTTAGGAACTCCTCTGGTGGATAAAATGTAATCTCTATGGGCTAACAGTTTTATGGGCTAACATTGCTAAAATCCAAGGTTTGATTCTTCTTCGTGATGTAGACTAAAAAAGCGATTAACATCAAATTACTTATAACGATAGGGCCCAACATGGACAAGTGTGTTAAGGCGTTCGACTGTAATCCGAGGGTCGCGGTTCGAATCCCGCTCGCACCAGAACCTGCTCGCCCTTTCAGCCATGGGGCGTTATAATGTTACGGTCAATCCCACTATTCGTTGTTAAAAGAATAGCCCAAGTATTCGAGGTGAGTGGTGATGACTAGCTGTCTTCCTCTAGTCTTATTACACTGCTAAATTAGGGACGGCTAGCGCAGATAGCCATCGAGTAGCTTTGCGCGAAATTCAAAAAAACAAAACTTATAACGACACTGCACGCGTATCATATTACATCAAATAGCCAAAAACATGACAAAATTAATTTGACATCCTAGTTACTATAAATTCTATTTAATATATTATTTTGAATCCATTAAGATAAAACGGAATTAATGCACTATCATTTAGTAATGCAGCAGAAACACAATGAACACAATGCTACTGCGATTTAATTACAAATACTACGTAGAAACAAAATTTGTCTATCATTAAATTATCTGCTGAAATAACGTAAAATGTCATTTTAAATTTTTATCGGAAATAAACTTGTTTTGAATTAAGCACAAAGCTACACAATGGGCTATCTGTGGTCTGCCCACCACGGGTATAGAAACCTGATTTTAGCGTTGTAAGTCCGCAGACATACCGCCCGAGCCACTGGGGAAAATAACGTTAATATTGTAAATCAAAATATTATGAAAATTTTCGAAAAACAAAAAAATGTATGTTTGTTTTGAATTTCGCACCAAGCTACTCGAGGGCTATCTGTGCTAGCCGTCCCTAATTTAGCAGTGTAAGACTAGAGGGAAGGCAGCTAGTCATCACCACCCACCACCAACTTTTGGACTACTCTTTACCAACGAGTAGTGGGATTGACTGTCACATTATAACGCCCCACGGCTGAAAGGGCAAGCACGTTTGGCGCGACGGTGATGCGAACCTGCAACCCTCAGATTACGAGTCGCACGCCTTAACACGCTTGGCCATGCCGGGCCTACAAAAAATGAACATATATATATATATATAATGCTTGACATTTTTTTCTTCATATACATAGATATTAACTTTCGTTTGACAGATACAATCACACCCAGGTTCCTCATACTTCAGGTTGTCTGTGTTATCTCTACCACGAGTAAAGAAACCCAGTTTCTGGTTTTGTAAGTCCGCAGACTTGTTACTGTGTAAGTGGAGGGCACTTCTCAAGTGCAACACACAAATGTAATGTAATCAGATAAAAATGTCCCCAAAACTTTTGAACTAGAAGCCAGACGCGGCAACGTGTGTATGATTTGGAAATTAGTTAATTTTTAAATGAAATGAATAATGTTCAGAGGGTATTTTAAAATGTAAATCACATTTTAGTGTATTCTAATTAATGCAATATCTTGGTGGCCCGACATGGTCAGGTGGTTCAAGCGCTTCACTCCTAATATGAGTCTGTTATTCGATTCAAGACATCTCTAAGCTAATAACAGTACCAGAAGATCGGGCATGGCCAGATGGTTTGGGCGTTGGATTCGTAATTTGATTCCCCGTCATTCTAAACATGCTCACCCACGGGGTCGTTATAATGTGGATGTTAATCCATTATTCGTTGGTAAAATATTGGCTCCGGAGTTGGTGGTGGATGGTGATGACTAGCTGCTCTCCCTCTAGTCTTATACTGCTAAATTAGGGACGGCTAGCGTATATAGCCCTCGTAACTTTGGGCGAAATTCAAAACAAACACATAAACAAACACTATCGACACAATAGCTATATAATGTTGTTAATCTACAGATTTTGCGTTATTTAATGTGATCTTCAAACGATGTAATCTGTATGTTTTAAAGGTTTTTAGTAAAGTGTCAAACGCCCATATTCCTGGATGCCATATATATCTTTAAGGATTAAGTTTCTGGATTTAGAGCATTACAAAATTGACTCCACACTTAATATTTTAACGATTAACTTGGTGAAACGTAGGTTTAACATTTTATTTGGTTTAGCAACGTAGGAACATAACCATAAATAAACACATTAAGAGCAAAAAACTAAATATTATATTGAATTACAAAACTACATTAAATATTTAATGATAAAATAAGTTGAGATTAAATGAAATTATGAGATTAGTCTAATTGGTTTTAGAAAATATAAATTAATGTCCTAATAGACACAAATCTTATAATTAGAAGAGATGGTAAATTTAAAGAATTTGATGATTCCAGATGGCGCTTTTCAAAAACATCTCCATTTAATTATTTATAATTATAAATTGGTTTGGTCTTGAATTTCGCGCAAAGCTACACGAGGACTATCAGCGATAGCTTTCTCTAATTTAGCAGTGTAAGACTAGAGGGAATGCACCTAGTCATCACCACCAACCGAATAGTGAAATTGACCGCACATTATAACGCCCCCACGGCTGAAAGGGCGAGCATGTTTGGTGCGACGGGGATTCGAACCCGCGACCTTCAGATTTCGAGTCGAGATCCTTACACACCTGTCAGGCCTATAATTATAGAAGACAGTAAATTAAATAGGTTGATGAATCCAGATGGAGCTCTTTCTTTAATTTACAGGAATTTTAACGCTTTCCCTTTAAATTATTTTTGTTTTCTTACACCCAAGCTTTCTCCCCACCGTAATAATACCGTAAGACCTGAAAGCAAGGTGTTCTGGTTTGGTTTGTTTTTAATTTCGCACCAAGATACACGAGGACTATCTGCACTAACCATCCCTAATTTATCAGTGAAAGACTAGAATGAAGGCAGCTAATCATCACCACCAACTTTTACGCGCTTATTAAGATAAGTAAGTATTCGTAATAATAATAATGACAGGAAACTGCAAGTGAAAATTAAGAGAGAGAAAGATCAAATAACTTGATTTAATTAACTTAATTTAGTTATTTAATTATTGAAAACGATTAAAGGTTTTACAGCATTTCAAAATATTAGATTGTTTGTTTGTTTTTGAACTTCGCGCAAAACTACTCGAGTGCCATCTGCGCTAGCCGTTCCTAATTTAGCAGTGTAAGACTAGAGGAAAGGCAGCTTGTCATTACCACCAACCGAATAGTGAGATTTACCGTCATATTATAACGCCCCCACGGCTGAAAGGGCGAGCATGTTTGGCGACGACCGATTCGAACCCGCAACCTTCGGATAAGAGAGTCGAGTGCCTTAACCACCTGGTGATGCCGGACCAAAACATTACAATTTTATGTAGCCGTTCTTTTATGCGAAATATAGCGAAATGTAATATTTATGGTAGGTGTATTAAATATTTCAGACATATTTACAGATAAAATATTAAGTATAATGCGGAATATAATCAGTTCTGATAAAAGTTTAGAATTGTTATGTCGTTAGTTGTATGTTTTCCACATTTATCTTCTTGGAGTCAAGAATAAAGCTGTGTAACTTCTTCATTTATTTTTCTAGTTTTATTCTACTAATAAATACAACAAACCTATTATGTCTTCTATTGCCTTTTAAAATTTTTTAGTAACATACTAGAATGATTTACATCGTTTTGATGCGATTAGAATAAAAAACGACCTGTGCACTTCAGTTACATAGAAGTAGAAGAATCTTTATTTTTATATTTTAACCAATCGTTTATTTGCATCTTCATCAGCGTTAACATAGCAGAATTGTTTCATATATTAACCTTGATGAAGTTGCAAAGGCGTAACGTTGGTTAAAATAATAGAAAAAAAAAATTTAACATATTATATTAGAAGTGAAAAGGTCCTTTATCAAACTTTTTTTTTCAAATATTATTTTCTATCTTTATTTGACAGCTAATAGGAAATAGCTTCATGCTTCAATCAGTATTCTTCTGATATATTTTGAA